>NC_021165.2:44804476-44805696 GCF_000331145.2 Cicer arietinum
ATTTATAACATCACTATCATTAATCACACGTCATCACATATACTCATCACAATCTTATAACATCAATCTCATCAATCATACATCATCACATAGACTTATCACAAATTTATAACATCATTATTATTAATTATACATCATCATAATCACATAAAACTTATCAAAATGCATCCACCTTTTATTATCACATCACCTAAACATGTATAATCAAACATATTCATAAAATTCATTTGACATCCAATATCACAATAATATCAAATATCACACAATTTAACGCAATAAATCAAATATCACAATAATATCAAATGCCACATATTTAACGAAATTAAATCAAATATCACAATAATATCAAATGTCCAACATTTAACGACATTAAATCAAATATCACAATAATATTAAATATCACACAATTTAACAAATCAATCAGCACCCTATAAATATTTCTATTTAATATTTTAATCTCACAATATCTATTTTGCATATTAATTAATTTATCACTCAAAGGGCTACTGTCGTACGTAGCGAGCCCCAGATGAATCGTTGGAAAATACGGTTTTCCCATTCATCTCACTATATATTATACCCATGAATTCAAACGCTCTCTCACCCCTTACCTTATTTTGACGCTTTCACACACCAATAGGATTCCACGAGCAAACAACCTTTGTTCATTGACTCTTTGTCCATCAATCGATCTAACTCGACAGTTTATGGGTAAACGTTAAAAATAAATTATGAGGAGATACTCTAAAAACTAAATTCGAAATTCGGTCAAGGAAAATTACTATAAATCAGAAAACAAATCAGTGGATAATATAGTCATTTTTCACACGGTCGTTTTGACGTTGGTTTCACTCAAATCGGACTTACGGTGAAGGAGAACGGTGCAAAATAACGAATTCTACAAACGGAGAAATCGGGTATTTTAGAGAGAAGTTGGTATGGTTAAAAATATGGGAAAATGTGTTTAATTGACTAACTAAATGTATAAAATAACATACTGAAATTTCGACGGAAACAGAGAAAATTTTTAAGATAGTTATCGATCGCCAGTATCAATTTTCTTCTATTTTTCCTCTAATTATTCCTGGGAGCACCTGCCGCATATCTCGCTCTTCCTCTATTTTATTTTTTTTTTGTTCTTTAATTAGGTTTTACTTGGGCTTGACCCATGAAATACATTTTAATCTATATTTATTTATTTTTAATAAAACCAACAACTA
>NC_021165.2:44805768-44806028 GCF_000331145.2 Cicer arietinum
TGTTTAAACTAACTAAATGTATAAAATAACATACTGAAATTTCGACGGAAACAGAGAAAATTTTCTGAGACAGTTATCGATCGCCGGTATCAATTTTGTTCTATTTTTCCGCCAATTATTCTTGGGAGCAGCCGCTGCATCCTTGTTCTTCCTCTATTTTCCTTTTGTTTTATTCTTTAATTATGTTTTACTTGGGCTTTGACCCATGAAATACATTTTAAGCTTTATTTATTTATTTTTAATAAAACCAACAACTACCA
>NC_021165.2:44806528-44812238 GCF_000331145.2 Cicer arietinum
GATATTTTTAACTAGATTATCTAATTCTTTCCTAAGTGATGAACTTAATATCAAAACCAACTTCTTTAATATTAATTCCAATTTTAACAGTAAAAAATTCAAAAATTTATTCAAAACTAAGATTCAAGAACACATGCATTATCAAAATAAAGAGTATAGAGATAGAAAAGTGTGCACCCTAGATTTTTATACTGGTTCGACTATCAGTTTGATAGTCTACGTCCAGTCCTGGAATCAATTACCGATTCCAGCCTTTATTAGAAATGATTTGAGTATGTTTACAGACTTTCCATCAATTCCCTGCCTATGCATCCAACTCAACATCAATCTTCTACAAAACCAATTTATCCCTAAGAGCTACTCGCCAAGCTCTAGCAAGATCAAATTGAGGTCTCCTTTAGATGATCACACACCTTAAAAGATAACCACCAGTTACAATACTGGATTTCTACACACTTTCTTTTACAAAGATAAATTCTTTAAAAAAAAGGCTAAAAACTCTTTATTCAATCACTATCAAATCTCACACATAATATTTGCCAATGAAGTTTGTGAATTATAACAATTTCTCTCAAAGTGTATTATTTGAAAAGCTCAGTTCTTTCAATGTATTCTGTTATTGTTGTGAAAATTGTGATTGATTTCAATTTATATATTTTTTGAAAAACTCAGATAAATCGATTTATTAATGTGTATTCCCAGCTTAATCGATTTCCCAATCGATTTCGCGTTTCTTGTTTTTCTTTAAATTCTTGAAAACAGATGAACTAATCGATTTGCTAATCGATGTTTTTAATGCATAAATCAAAACTTTGATGCTCAGTTCATCTCAGAGTCGATTGAGTAATCGAGTTATATTTGTTTTATTCAAAGTGTAAGATCAAATAATCGATTACTCAGTCGATTCATGTTTACTAACATAATTGATTTGGAAATGGGCTAATGTCTCCCTGTAACTCATATACTCAACCAAATCGATTTGCCAATCGACTTATTTCTCCCTGTAACTTAGTTACTTCAACCAAATCGATTTGCCAATCGACTGATTTCTCCCTGTAACTCAGTCACTTAGTTACAATCGATGTGTCAATCAAATATGTAGTATGTCTCTGATAAATGATAAACTGATTCATTTATGCAATTAATTATCCAATCAATTTTGTTTAATCACAGAACACAGGTCATCATAATCAATACCTTCCTCCTGGTTGTAGCCTTTAGCAACTAGTCTAGCCTTATTCCTAGTTATTACTCCATTCTCATCCATCTTATTCCTAAACACCCATCTAGTTCCAATAACATGTTTGTCTTCTGGTTTAGGAACTAAGATCCATACTTTGTTTCTCTCAAATTGATTAAGCTCTTCTTGCATGGCAATTATCCAATCATTGTCCAAGAGAGCTTCCTTTATATTCTTAGGTTCTACTTGAGAAACAAAAGCTGTAAAATTGCAGAACTGTCTAAGGGATTTTCTAGTAGCAACCCCTTTAGAATTTTCTCCTATGATGTTGTCAATAGGATGGTTCTTGTTGAATCTCCATTCCTTAGGTAAGTCATCTTCCCTTATAGGTTCTATGTACTCAATGTCAGTTGGAGGCACTGTTTTACTAGGTTCTTTTGGATTTGATTCTACAAATTCATCAAGAGAATCACTAACTATAAAAGGGGTACTGTTCAAGTTTTTGGTAAACATTTCATCAAATTTTATATGAACAGATTCCTCTATAGTTTTGGTTCTTTTATTGTAGATCCTATAGGCCTTACTAGATTGGGAATATCCCATAAAAATTCCCTCATCTGCCTTAGAGTCAAATTTCCCTAGATGCTCTTTTCCATTATTCAAAACAAAACACTTGCATCCAAAGACTCTAAAATAGGCAATATTTGGTTTTCTACATTTGTATAGTTCATAGGGTGTTTTTCTAAGGATAGGCCTAATTAGAACTCTATTCATCACATGAGTAGTTGTGTTTATTGCATCAGCCCAAAAGTATTTAGGAAGCTTAGAGTCATTTATCATTGTTCTAGCAAGTTCTTCTAGAGCTCTATTCTTCCTTTCTACAACTCCATTCTGTTGTGGAGTTCTTGGGGCTGAGTACATGTGGTGAATTCCATTTTGATCACAATAGTTATCAAAAGACTCATTTTGAAATTCTCCACCGTCATCACTCTTAATGGAAACTATTTTCTGATTCTTCTCATTTTGAACTTGATTTGCAAATTTTTTGAAAATTGAGAAGGTATCACTTTTGTGAGACAGAAAATAAATCCATGTATATCTAGAGAAATCATCAACTAAAACATAGCCATAAAAATTTCCTCCAAAACTTTTTACTTGAGAGGGACCAAATAAATCCATGTGGATCAATTGCAGAACTCTATCAGTTTGTACTAAGTCTATTGATGGGAAAAAAGACTTAACTAATTTACTTTTCTCACAACAGTCACATAATTTGTCCTTAGTAAATTTTCTGTTTGGAAGACCTAGCACTAGTTGTTTGCTAACTAGTTTGTTAAGATGGTTTACATGTATGTGAGCTATTCTCTTATTCCACAACCAATCTTCATCAGATTTAGATAACAAACAGCAAACATTATTTGCAGGCAAAGAGTCAAGATCAATCATATATATATTATTTACTCTTTCACCTACCAATTTTAAGCTATCATTGTAACACCCCACAACAACAAATGGTACATGGAACCCATTCAAGTAAAAAGTCAAACTGACAATATTAGTATAAGTACAGTTTTCCAAATTAAAAATACTCCAACCCAAAAAGAAGGACGCCTAGTCCCTATACATCATCCTAATCTGATCATCCTACCAAAAAGCTATACACCCTGAGTATCTCCACGCGCCCCGTGAGATCCTCCTAACGTAGCTGCAGTCAAGCGTTCCCATCTCCATTCCCGTCCGTAGGGTACGAACCGGTAGGATCGTCCTGACTCTCATCTGAGGGCAAAGCCCAGATTTCCACAATAATTGTAAAGGGTCACCAACCGAAATTAACAGATAACACATAACATTTAAGTTTTAAATGCACAAAATAACCTTTCAACTAAGCATGCACCTTAAAAGGATTTTCCATATGCTAAAAGTTCATATAATGCTTGTCAATTAACAATGAACTCAAAATGAAGTTCTCCAACCATCAAGTAATACATAACTGACCAAAGCATTGATAAATCAATTGAGCAATCGATTATCTAACTCAAAATGAGGACTTTTGCTGAGCCAATCGATTGCCAAATCGATTTGGTCAGTTCTGCTGAGTTTTTGCATGACCAAATCGATTTCTAAGTCGATTTTGTCAGTTTTGATGAGTCCCTGTGTTGCCAAATCGATTTCCAAATCGATTTTGGCAGTTTTGCTGAGTTCCTGCCTCTCTGCCAATCGATTTCCAAATCGATTTCTTAAAAGATTTTGAAAGATATATTTATACAATCGATTGGCAAATCGATTAGGTTAAAATAGTGAAGTTACTGCAACTCATCCAATCGATTGGGAAATCGATTTCCCTGCTTATTCTTCCAAAAATACTTAAACTAATTCAATCACACTCACACATAACTCCAAAACTTAACACTTAACAATTTCCACACAATCACCACAACGAATTGGTTTTCGAAATAGTTTTACAATCCATCGCACCCTCACACGATAATCAATACATAACACTTAGCAATCCCAACACAAAATCACCACGAAAATTCCTATTCAACCACTCAATCATAAACTTGATTCAAACACGACTCGTGTGCCAAGCACCCTAATGAAATACGTATATGCCAAAATGCATGGACTCGGAATTCCAAACCAAAACCCTCCTCGAAGGGCCGTAAATCATTATTGTACCGCCTATCGCAGGCCAAAGTACCAATTACCGAGGTGCCACCTATCACGGGTCTGAACAATTTACTAAAAAGCGTAAACCATAAACGTACTGCCTATCACGGGCCCGTATCGTTTACCGAGGTGCCACCTATCACGGGTCAGCACGATTTACTAAAAAGCGTAAATCATAAACGTACCACCTATCACGGGTCAGTACAGTTTACCGAGGTGTCACCTATCACGGGTCAACACGATTTACTAAAAGAAAAAGCGGAAATCGTAAATGTACCACCTATCACGGGTCAGTACAGTTACCATGGTGTCACCTATCACGGGTCAACACGATTTACTAAAAGAAAAAGCGGAAATCGTAAATGTACCACCTATCACGGGTCAGTACAGTTACCATGGTGTCACCTATCACGGGTCAACACGATTTACTAAAAGAAAAAGCGGAAATCGTAAATGTACCACCTATCACGGGTCAGTACAGTTACCATGGTGTCACCTATCACGGGTCAACACGATTTACTAAAAGAAAAAGCGGAAATCGTAAATGTACCACCTATCACGGGTCAGTACAGTTACCATGGTGTCACCTATCACGGGTCAACACGATTTACTAAAAGAAAAAGCGGAAATCGTAAATGTACCACCTATCACGGGTCAGTACAGTTTACCGAGGTGTCACCTATCACGGGTCTCGTTTAGCTCTAATAGTTTTCACGCCAACATTAAGTAAACGTAGACATTAAGAGATTCCCCATTCTTAATACTCGTTTAACTTAAAAGATTTTCTCAAACACACATTAAGTAAACTGAGATATTAAAATATTCCTCATTTTTAATACTTGTTTAACTCTAATGGTTTTCAAATTCCACACAAAACAAACTCAAAACATATTATCAGATTCAATCCACAATCCACACCAAAACACATCAATTCGTTTCTCCACAGAATCCAACCATACACACAACAGTTTCATTTACTCAAAATCATACATAAATGAGTTTAAATTCATTTTCCACGAAACATTCATCAATATAACCAAAACTTAACTCTAAGATTTTACCCATAAAGCCTTAGATTTGTTTTCCCCCAAATCAATACTCAAACCCTAACAAAATTCTTTCCACACAACCACAGATAAGTCCCTAAATGCAAACTAGAAGTTTGGAAGGAGCCCTTACCTTAAACTTAACTCTAAGATTTTACCCATAAAGCCTTAGATTTGTTTTCCCCCAAATCAATACTCAAACCCTAACAAAATTCTTTTCCACACACTCACAGATAGGTCCCTAAATGCAAACTAAAAGTTTGGAAGGAGCCCTTACCTTAACGTTAGCTTTAATGTGCGTTTCCGGTACTGCGAGTAAATTCGGTAAAAATCTCCGCTCGCAACGTCGCCTCCAAGTTGGTCCCCTAGCACTGTAGCGTGGTAGTGAGCAACTTTCTCTTCTATCTCTTCGCGAAACGAAGCTTAGATCTAGACGAAACGGGGAAATTTATGTTTGACGGTTTTAAAATCCCTAACACCGTTTTTCTTCGTTTTCGAATCAACGAGGAAGAGTGAAGTTAAGAAATCCTTATCCTATCACCCACCAAGCCTTGGGTTTCTAATCTTGAAGGAAGGAAGCAAAGAAAAACGAAAATGGAGGAGGGAGGGAGAATGGTCGCGCGAGTAACATAGGAGGAAAATGGAAATTTTGTGTTTTTCTTTCCTTTCTCTTTCTTTCCTTTCTTCCTTTTTCCTTCTTTCCTTTTTATATCCTTTTCTTTTCTTTTCATTTTCTTTCCAAACAAACATATATACATATATGTATATATACATATATGTATATATGTTTGTTTGGAAAGAAAATGAAAAGAAA
>NC_021165.2:44813148-44817041 GCF_000331145.2 Cicer arietinum
GATGTGAACTTCAGATCACGGTCTGATACAATACTCGATGGTACCCCGTGTAACCTCACAATTTCAGCAATGTAGATCTCCGTTAGCTGATCTACCTTATAGGTGGTCTTTACTGGCAAAAAGTGAGCGGATTTAGTCAGTCGATCCACTATCACCCATACAGAGTCATTCTTCCTCCTTGTTTTTGGCAATCCAGTTATAAAATCCATGGAAATGCTTTCCCACTTCCATTCCGGTACATCTAAAGGTTGCTACATCCCAGCAGGTCGCTGATATTCCACCTTCGTTTTCTGACAAGTTAGACAAGTTGATACATACTCCGCTACATGTTTCTTCATTCCTGGCCACCAATAATTCTGCCTCAAATCCTGATACATCTTTGTTGCTCCAAGATGAATACTCAACTTGCTCTTATGAGCCTCTTCTAAGATTGTTTTCCTCATATCTGTAATTCCTGGTACACAAATCCTACCGTTACATCGCAAAATATTATCTGATCCAATCTTGAACTCAGTCGTCTTCCCTTGCACTATTAGGTTCCTCTTTTCTTGTATTAAGACGTCATCTTGAGAATTTGCAATGTCTTCAAGTAGTCCACTCGAAATCTTAATCATTCCGAATTTCAAAATTCCCGGTGCAAACTCTACGTTCAAGTGTAGGTCTCTAAAAGCTTCCCACAACTCTTGTTGTCTGGCCATAATTGTGGAAGACACCGATACACTTCTTCTACTCAACGCATCAGCCACTACATTGGACTTCCCAGGGTGGTACTGCAGTGTGAAATCAAAATCTTTGAGAGTCTCCATCCATCGTCTCTGGCGCATGTTCAACTCCTTCTGATCAAACAAATATTTCAAACTTTTATGGTCACTGAACACTGTGAACGTGCACCCATATAAATAGTGCCTCCAGATCTTCAATGCAAAAACAACAGCAGCAAGCTCCAAATCATGAGTAGGATAGTTCCTCTCATGAATCTTCAATTGCCTTGAGGCATAAGCTACAACTTTCTTGTGTTGCATCAGAACACATCCCAAACCTTGGTGAGATGCATCACAATAAACTTCATAGGGTTCTTCTGATTGCGGTAATACCAACACTGGTGAGGTCGTCAATTTTCTCTTTAGTAATTGAAAATTTTCCTCACACTTCTCCGTCCATGCAAACGGTTGATCTTTTCTGGTAAGTTGTGTCAATGGAGCCACAATCTTAGCAAAACCTTCAATAAACCTCCTATAGTACCCTGCCAGTCCTACAAAGCTTCGTATGTCAGTGACAGTCTGAGGTTGTTTCCAAGCAAGAACCGCCTCAATTTTTGCCGGATCTACAGCGATTCCTTCCTTGGTTATCACGTGTCCTAAGAAATTCACTTTCTCCAGCCAAAATTCACACTTTGACAGATTGGCATACAATTGCTTCTCGCGTAAAATCTCAAGAACTTGACGTAAATGTTCTCCATGCTCTTCTTCAATTCTTGAATAAATTAATATATCATCAATGAATACCACAACAAATTTATCAAGGAATGAATTAAAGATTCTGTTCATGTAGTCCATGAAAATTGCTGGTGCATTGGTAACTCCAAACGGCATAACCAGATATTCATAATGTCCATAACGGGTTCTGAAAGCAGTTTTCTGAATATCTCCTTCCCTTACTCGAATCTGATGGTAACCCGACTTCAAGTCAATCTTCGAAAATATCGCGGCCCCTCTCAATTGATCCATTAAATCATCGATGCGTGGCAAAGGATAACGATTCTTAATAGTTGCCTTATTAAGCTGTCTATAATCCACACATAAGCGCGAGCTTCCGTCCTTCTTCTTAACTAGCAAAACTGGAGCTCCCCATGGTGATACACTTGGTCTAATAAATTTCTTCTCCAACAAGTCTTCAATTTGGCCTTTGAGCTCATTTAATTCCAATGGCGACATTCGATAAGGTGCCATTGAAATAGGTCCCGTTCCTGGGTGCAAATCAATGAAGAATTCCACTTCTCTTACCGGTGGCAATCCTGGAATTTCCGTTGGAAATACATCCCGATACTCGTTGACAAGTATCACATCTTCGATTTCCACATTTATCTTTGCCTCTACATTTGCCAGAGACAAAAACTCATGAGTCCCTTCACTTAGCGACACTCGGAGTTTGTTAGCAGCTAAATACTTAACAACTCCTGGTTCGGGGAAAAGAACCAATTTACGAGCACAATCCAAGATCACATAATGATAAGACATCCAATCCATACCGAGGATGACCTCGAGTGATTGTAGCGGCAAACAAATTAGATTAACCAAGAAATCCCTATTCTGTATAGTCATTCGACAATGTAAACATGCAGAATTTACGGTTAAGGTCTTAGCAGGTGTGGAAACAACCAAATCAAAAGGTAAAGCAGACACAGATAACTTCAAGCGATTCACACAGTCCATAGCAATGAAGGAATGGGTTGCCCCCGAATCAAAGAGTGCAGTTAGAGTGTTACCTGCAATCTCACAATCACGCTGAATCAGATTACCAGATGGATTTCCCTCTTCAGCATTCACACAATAAATGCGTCCTCTAGCAGTAGGACGGGTAGCCCTAGCTACATTCACCACTGGTTCCACCTTTGGAGCCGTGCACTCCCTTGCCATGTGCCCCGACTTCTGACAATTGTGACAGATGGGGATGTTAGTGGTACAAGCACTAGCATAGTGTCCTTCTTTCCCACATCGGAAACATCGAAGCACTTGCCCCATTTGCCTTCCGAAATTCTGGTTCCCTGGGCGACTCGGTCCACCGTTGTTATTCTGGGGGCGATTATAAGGTTTAGCCACTTGTTTTCCCCTATTCTGATAAGTCGCCCGACTAGGGCCTCCCGAATTAAAATTCCCAACTCGGCTAGCCCTCTTGTTCTTCATATCTTCCACTTCTCTACATTTCTCTACCAGCGCTTGGAAACGTTGAATTCCCAAAGGTAAGACGGAATCTTGAATCTCATACTTCAATCCGTCTTGGAAACGATGACACATGAACGGTTCATCAATTTCTTCACGGAAGAACCTGAAATGCCTCGATAGTGATTCAAATTTAGCAGCATACTCGCCCACAGTCAGGCTCCCCTGGTGAAGTTTCAGAAAGTCGTCACCCAACTTAGTCCTGGTACTCATCGGAAAGTATTTGTCTAAAAACTTTCTTTTGCATCACCCAGTTTAGTCCTGGTACTCATCGGGAAGTATTTGTCTAAAAACTTCCTTTTGAATGATTCCCAGTTCACCTCCTCGTGAGCTGATCTCATCAACAATCTTGGACTCCTCCACCAGTACTCTGCATCTCCTAGTAGCATATAAGTGGCATAGTTGACCTTCACTCCCGCCTGACAGTTAATCATTTTGAAGATCTTCTCCACTTCCTGGATCCATTGATCCGCCTTCTCCGAATTCTCATCCCCCTTAAACTTGGGAGGATTGTAACGACGAAAGTCTTCTAATCCTCTTGACTCTGCAGCACGGATCTCTCTTCCCCTCTTTTCAAGATCACGTTGTGTCTTGGCAGCAGTCTATGCAGCAACAGAAGCAGCCATGTTATTCATAGCCTCCGCCATTTGATCATCCCTATTAGCATTGGCTCTCGGAGCGTCATTCCTTCTTGGCGGCATGGTCTTTCCTATAAAACCATCATCAAGTAGAGTCTTAACACTACTTCAAATAATTTCCAAAACTAGATTCCGACCACGTTAACACGTAATAATTATAGCGGACTTGACAACTCAACCCCCTAAACTGACGCATGATCAGATAATAACTCCCAACTTATAGGTTGACCTACAATCTATAACTAAGGCTCCACAGCTCCCAAAGAAAACCAAACCAAAGTTCTGATACCACAATGTAACACCCCAATTTTCAAAG
>NC_021165.2:44817173-44817963 GCF_000331145.2 Cicer arietinum
TTTACACTTCAAAAGGTGGTACATAGACCCCATCATAATAAAATGTCAAACAGACAATATTAGTATAGGTACAGTTTTCCAAAATAAAATACTGCAACCCAAAAAGAAGGACGCCTAGTCCCTATACATCAACCTAATCTGATCATACTAACAAAAAACTATACCCCCTGAGTGATCTCCACGCGCCCCGTGAGATCCTCCTACATAGCTCCAGTCAAGCATTCCCATCCGTAGGGTACGAACCGGCAGGATCGTCCTGGCTCTCATCTGAGGGCAAAGCCCAGATTTCCACAATAGTTGTAAAGGGTCACCAACCGAAATTGTAAGACCTATAATTTTAAAGTACACTTTATGTATTTTATATGTTTTGGATTTTGGCTCGGAGGCTTTTTAGCCAAAGTTAATAATATTATGGAGTTTATAGGATCAAAAAGTTATTTTGACACCGTTTAGAATTACTCGTCGATAAATAAATTTAAATTAAGTGCGGTAAATCCTTTACGGAGAATTTAATGCGTTACGGGTGAAATGGTAATTTAACAAATATCTAGATATTTTGAGATATTTGTTAAGTTATATTTAATATATATATATATGTTTGCTTGGAGAGAATAGAAAGAAAGGAAATTAGAAGGAAGGAAAAGGAAAAGAAAAGGTTATATAAAGGAAAGAAGGAAATAGAAAGGAAGGAAAAACAAAGAAAGGAAAAAGGAAGGAAGGAAAATCTGATTTTCCATCTTCTTCCTCTACTACCCGCGGCCAAATTCCCTCTTTCTCCCGTTTTCATTTT
>NC_021165.2:44821327-44825977 GCF_000331145.2 Cicer arietinum
GGGTTGCGTTTATTTTTAAACTGGAAGACTGTACTACTTTTGTTATGTATATATTTTGAATTCATGGATTAAGAATTTTTCTGCTGCTCGTAAATTCTGTTGACTTATTTGTCGTCGTATTATGACTTAAATATTTATCCAAACGTGTGTTACCTTATTTATTTTCCTGTTTTATTTTAATTCCTTTTGAAAAAAAAATACACTCACGCTTTGAAAAACGGGGTGTTACAGAAATTAACAGATAACACATAACATTTAAGTTTTAAATGCACAAAATAACCTTTCAACTAAGCATGCACCTTAAAAGGATTTCTCATATGCTAAAAGTTCATGTAATGCTTGCCAATTAAAAATGAAATCAAAATGAAGTTCTCAAACCATCAAGTAATACATAACTGACCAAAGCATTGATAAATCAATTGAGCAATCGATTATCTAACTCAAAATAAGGACTTCTACTGAGCCAATCGATTGCCAAATCGATTTGGTCAGTTCAGTTGAGTTCCTGCATGACCAAATCGATTTCTAAGTCGATTTTGTCAGTTCTGATGAGTCCCTGGGTTGCCAAATCGATTTCCAAATCGATTTCGGCAGTTTTGCTGAGTTCCTGCCTCTCTGCCAATCGATTTCCAAATCGATTTCTTAAAAGATTTTGAAAGATATATTTATACAATCGATTGGCAAATCGATTAGGTCAAAATAGTGAACTTCCTGCAACTCATCCCAATCGATTGGAAATCGATTTCCCTGCTTATTCTTCCAAAAATACTTAAACTAATTCAATCACACTCACACATAACTCCAAAACTTAACACTTAAGAATTCCCACACAATCACTACGACGAATTGGTTTTCGAAATAGTTTTACAATCCATCGCACCCTCACACGATAATCAATACATTACACTTAGCAATCCCAACACAAAATCACCACGACAATTCCTATTCAACCACTCAATCATAAACTTGATTCAAACACGACTCGTGTGCCAAGCACCCTAATGCAATGTGTATATGCCAAAATGCATGGACTTGGAATTCCAAACCAAAACCCTCCTTGAAGGGCCGTAAATCATAATTGTACCTCCTATCGCAGGCCAAAGTACCAATTACCGAGGTGCCACCTATCACGGGTCAGCACGATTTACTAAAATGCGTAAATCATAAACGTACCACCTATCACGGGTCAGTACAGTTTACCGAGGTGTCACCTATCACGGGTCAACACGATTTACTAAAAGAAAAAGCGGGAATCGTAAATGTACCACCTATCACGGGTCAGTACAGTTACCATGGTGTCACCTATCACGGGTCAACACGATTTACTAAAAGAAAAAGCGGAAATCGTAAATGTACCACCTATCACGGGTCAGTACAGTTACCATGGTGTCACCTATCACGGGTCAACACGATTTACTAAAAGAAAAAGCGGAAATCGTAAATGTACCACCTATCACGGGTCAGTACAGTTACCATGGTGTCACCTATCACGGGTCAACACGATTTACTAAAAGAAAAAGCGGGAATCGTAAACGTACCGCCTATCACAGACCAGTACTGTTTACCGAGGTGCCACCTATCACGGGTCAGCACAATCCACCAAAAATGTAAATCGTAAATGTACCACCTATCACGGGTCAGTACAGTTACCATGGTGTCACCTATCACGGGTCAACACGATTTACTAAAATATAAATCGCAAACGTACAACCTATCACGGGTCCGTACAATTTACCAAGGTGCCACCTATCACGGGTCAGCACAATTCACCAAAAATATAAATCGTAAATGTACCACCTATCACGGGTCAGTACAGTTTACCGAGGTGTCACCTATCACGGGTCAACACAATTTACCAATGAAATGCATGAGCATACACAGACTCCATTCACAACAATCGTTAAGCAAATGCAGATATTAAAAGATTCCCCATTTTTAATACCCATTTAACTTAAACGACTTTCAAACAACATTAATTAAATAAGTCATTAAGAGATTCCCCGTTCTTAATACCGATTTAACTTAATGATTTTCAAAACAAAACGTTAAGCAAAGTAAATTTGGTAAAAATCTCCGCTCGCAACATCGCCTCCAAGTTGGTCCCCTAGCACCGTAGCGTGGTAGTGAGCAACTTTCTCTTCTATCTCTTCGCGAAAGGAAGCTTAGATCTAGACGAAACGGGGAGGTTTGTGTTTGACGGTTTTAAAATCCCTAACACCGTTTTTCTTCATTTTCGAATCAACGAGGAAGAGTGAAATTAAGAAATCCTTATCCTATCACCCACCAAACCTTGGGTTTCTAATCTTGAAGGAAGGAAGCAAAGAAAAACGAAAATGGAGGAGGGAGGGAGAATGGTCGCGCGAGTAACAGAGGAGGAAGATGGAAATTTTGTGTTTTTCTTTCCTTTCTCTTTCTTTCCTTTCTTTTCATTTTCTTTCCAAACAAACATATATACATATATGTATATATATATATATATATATATATTAATTGTAACTTAACAAATATCTACATATTTATTAAAATTACCATTTCACTCGTAACACATTAAATTCTCCGTAAAGGATTCACCGCACTTAATTTAATTTATTTATCGACGAGTAATTTTAATCGGCATCAAAATATCTTTTGATCATATAAACTCCAAAATATTATAAACTTTGGCTAAAAAGCCTCCGAGCCAAAATCCAAAATACACAAAAATTATGGGTCTTACAATCATCTTCCTTGTGCTCAAGTGTACAAGTATGTGATGTAAAATATACCTGGTATCCTTTATCACAAAGCTGACTAATGCTAAGCAGATTGTGTTTCAAACCTTTTACATAGAGAACATCCTTGATTACAGTTGTTGATTCACTCCCTATGTCTCCAACACCAAGTATTTTGCCTTTGTTATTGTCACCATACTTCACATATCCACTGTCTTTTAAATTAAGCGATATAAATTTTGATTTGTCTCCAGTCATATGCTTGGAACATCCACTGTCTAGATACCATGAATGAGTTTTGGATGTCAAGCAGATCTGCAAAACAAAATTCAGACTTTGGTTTTAGGTACCCAATTTAAATTGGGTCCTTGAGGGTTAGTTTCAATCATAGGTTTCTTTACTCTCCAAAGTTGTTTCCATCCCTTGTTAGCAAGTTTTTTCAGTTTACAATTAAATGATATATATCCTTTTTTGCAACAAAAATGGCATGAAAAAGTAGAGAATGTACTGTGAGTTGGTTTACTGCAAACATCATGAATTGACTTTGAATTTAAAAATTTATTATTCTTTTGAACATTCCTATTTGGTCTATAGCCAATTCCAGATTTTTCATTAGCATTCTTTTGGTTGCCAAGAAGAACATTCAGGTTGTTTCTACCATTTGTAAATTTTGCTAAATCAAGTTTTAATGATTCGACCTTTCTTTCAAGTTCAGTAAATCTAGTGAGTTTATCATGTGCTTCCTTTTTCAACAATTCATTCTTGTCTTCAAGCAACTTATGATCCTTTTTAATTTCTTCATTCATCATGCACTATTTTTCTAACATTTTCTTAGTGCAAATCAATTGTTTGACTGCCTTAATATGTTTATCATGCAATTCATTGGAAGCATCATGCAATTCTTCATAAGAGGGATTATAGGTAGTACTTACATCGCTATCTAAATCTGAGTCAACGTTTGCCATTAGACACAAGTTAGCTTCTTCATCTTCTGAATTTTCAGATGATTCTTCATCATTGTCATTCCAAGCTATGTAGGCTCTCTTTGTTGAAGATTGTTGATCCTTGCCTTTAGCCTTCACAAGCTTGTTTCTGTTTTGTAGTTTAAAGCACTCAGATCTAATGTGGCCTGATTTTCTATATTCATAGCAAGTTATCACTTTGCTATCATTTGTCTCATTCTTGCTGAAGCTTTTTGCCCTTGAACTGGATGGTTTCTTTGATTGGACTCCTTTCTTCTTCAGAAATTTCTTGAATTTTCTGACCAACATTCTGATCTCAGGTTCTTCATCAGTTTCACTTTCTGAATCATCAGTACAAGTTTCTGGTTCAGATTTTGGTTTATGAGTTTGAGCTTTCAGAGATAGTCCTTTTCTTTTCCTATCAGTTTGCTCTGACTCATTTAATCTGTGCAGCTCTATTTCGTGTTCTCTGAGCTTGCCAAATAGAGTGGCAATGGTCATGCTTCCAAGATCCTTTGATTCAGCAATTGCAGTGACCTTAGGTTGCCATTCTCTTGTTAAGCATCTCATTACTTTGTTTATTTGTTGCTCGTTGTCAATTACTCTTCCTAGAGCATTCAAATTGTTAATGACATGTGTGAACCTTGTCTGCAAGTCATTGATTGACTCATCCTTCTTCATATTGAAAAGTTCATATTCATGCATCAGAGTATTTTTTCTGGCCCTCTTGACATCAGTTGTGCCTTCATGAGTTTCTTGGAGTGTATCCCACATTTCTTTGGCAGTTTTGCAATTTGATACCCTGAAAAACTCATCAGCATTCAAAGCAGAAGTTATTATATTTTTGGCTTTTGCATTATAGCCAACTCTTTTCTTATCATCAGATATTGGTTTCTTGATTAATGATCTATCAGTACCAGCAAGTTTAGGCACAGAAGGACCATTTTCTACTGCATCTAATATGTCAAGCCCACTTG
>NC_021165.2:44826065-44832543 GCF_000331145.2 Cicer arietinum
GAGGGTCTAGCTAAAGAGGCACCTTCACCCAAGAATTCAATAGAAGTCATTTTCTTTTTGAGAACTTAGTCTAAAAGATCAGGCTCTTGATGCCAATTGTTGGTGTAAATGACCTATATCCTTAGGAATATTTATACGATATTTTTAACTAGATTATCTAATTCTTTCCTAAGTGATGAACTTAATATCAAAACCAACTTGTTTAATATTAATTCCAATTTTCACAGTAAAAGATTCAAAAATTTATTCAAAACTAAGATTCAAGAACACATGCATTATCAAAATAAAGAGTATAGAGATGGAAAAGTGTGCACCCTGGATTTTTATACTGGTTCGACTATCAGTTTGATACTCTACATCTAGTCCTGGAATCAATTACCGATTCCAGCCTTTATTAGAAATGATTTCCCAATCGATTTCGCGTTTCTTGTTTTTCTTTAAATTCTTGAAAACAGATGAACTAATCGATTTTCTAATTGATGCTTTTAATGCATAAATCAGAACTTTGATGCTCAGTTCATCTTAGAGTCGATTGAGTAATCGAGTTATATTTGTTTTGTTCAAAGTGTAAGATCAAATAATTGATTACTTAGTCCATTCATGTTTACTAACATAATTGATTTGGCAATGGGCTAATGTCTCCCTGTAACTCATATACTCAACCAAATCGATTTGCCAATCGACTGATTTCTCCCTGTAACTTTGTTACTTCAACCAAATCGATTTGCCAATCGACTGATTTCTCCCTGTAACTCAGTCACTTAGTTACAATCGATGTGCCAATCGAATATGTAGTATATCTCTGATAAATGATAAACTTATTCATTTATGCAATCGATTATCCAATCGATTTTGTTTAATCATAGAACACAGGTTTGATAAAACATTTTTAAGTAATCGATTTGCCAATCGATTAACCAATTGATTAGTGGGAATCTTGTACCTCAAGAAAGTATATCAATCGATTGTCCAATCGATTCCCTTTGATCATAGAACACAAGTCTGATATCTTGTACCTCAAGAAAAGTATATTAATCGATTGTTCAATCGATTGCCTTTGATCATAAAACACAGGTCTGCTATCAGTCGTTAAGTAATCGATTTCCTAATCGATTGACTTAGTTAAAACTTGGTTCTATGACTCAGAAAAGCGATTGCACAGTTGATTTCCCAATTGATTGATTAAAATACTTATTTTATGATTTCATTTTTAATTGGCAAATATTAGATGTGTGAAATCATAATGATGAATCTAACTAATAAACACTATGGACACTAGACACATTTACATATAATCTTCAAGCTTTGTATGATCCAATCAATCTTTGCTTGATTGCTTGAGATCCAAGTCTTGTCCAAGTGTAGTGTTTGATTCTTTCCTGAAATGTATCTCAACTCAACTATTAGATTAATCATATGATGCATATACATTGTATGTTTGTGAGTTACATCAAAATCACAGAGGCATATATCTTACAATTATTTACATCGCTCATTTAGTCAAATATGTATAAAACTAGCACATTGTAGAAAACACACATATAACAAAAATTAATCCCAAATTTTATCAACATATATTATATAATAATTTTAACATCAAGTTAATTATTAAATTTCTATTTAATTAATAAAATAGTTTGTTATAAAATTTGAGGTGTTACAAACTCAACCAACGGAAGTACATCATCCCAACTTCCCCTATCATCTAATACACATGCTCTCAAAAGATCTTCCAAGGACTGATTTGTCATCTCAGTCTGTCCGTCCGTTTGTGGATGGTAAGCTGAACTCAATCTTAGTTTCATTCCCAACGCTTCATGCAATGCTCCCCAAAAATGTGATGTGAACTTTGGGTCACGGTCTGATACAATACTCGATGGCACTCCGTGTAATCTCACAATCTCAGCAATATAGATCTCTGTTAGCTTATCTACCTTATATATGGTCTTTACTAATAAAAAGTGTGCAGATTTAGTTAGTCGATCCACTATCACACAAATAGAATCATTCTTTCTTCTTGTTTTCGGCAATCCAGTTATAAAATCCATGGAAATGCTGTCCCACTTCCATTATGGTATATCTAAAGGTTGCAACATTCCAGCAGGTCGCTGATGTTCCACCTTCGCTTTCTGACAAGTTAAACAAGTTGATACATACTCCGCTACATGCCTCTTCATTCCTGGCCACCAATAATTCTATCTCAATTCCTGATACATCTTTGTTGCTCCAGGATGAATACTCAATTTACTCTTATGAGCCTCTTCTAAATTTTTTTTCCTCATATATGTAATTTCTGGTACACAAATCCTACCATTACATCTCAAAATATTATCTGGTCCGATCTTAAACTCAGTTGTCTTCCCTTGCACTATTAGATTCCTCTTCTCTTGAATTAAGACGTCATCTTGAGAATTCACAATGTCTTCAAGTAGTCCACTCGAAATCTTAATCATTCCGGATTTCAAAATTCCTGGTGCAAACTCTACGTTCAAGTGTAGGTCTCTAAAAGCTTCCCATAACTCTTGTTGTCTAGCCATCACTGTTGAAGATACTGACACATTTCTTCTACTCAACGTATCAGCCACTACATTGGCCTTCCCAGGGTGGTACTGCAGTGTGAAATCAAAATCCTTGAGAGTCTCCATCCATCGTCTCTGACGCATGTTCAATTCCTTCTGATCAAACAAATATTTCAAACTTTTATGGTCACTGAACACTGTGATCATGCATCCATATAAATAGTGCCTTCAGATCTTCAATGCAAAAACTACAACAACAAGCTCCAAGTCATGAGTAGGATAATTTCTTTCATGAATCTTCAATTGCCTTGAGGTGTAAGCTACAACTTTCTTGTGTTGCATCAGAACACATCCCAAACCTTGGTGAGACGTATCAGAGTACACTTCATATTGTTCTTTTGATTGCGGTAATACCAATACTGGTGAGGTTGTCAACTTTCTCTTTAGTAACTGAAAATTTTCCTCACACTTCTCCGTCCATGCGAACTGTTGATCCTTCCTAGTAAGTCGTGTCAATGGAGCTACAATCCTAGCAAAACCTTCAATAAACCTCCTGTAGTACCCTGCTAGTCTTACAAAACTCCGTATGCTAGTGGCAGTCTGAGGCTGTTTCCAAGCAAGGACTGCCTCAATCTTTGCCGGATCCACAAGGATTCCTTCCTTGGTTATCACATGTCCTAAGAAATTCACTTCTTCTAGCCTAAACTCACACTTCGATAGATTGGCATACAATTGCTTCTCGCGTAAAATCTCAAGAACTTGGCGCATATGTTCTCCATGTTCTTCCTTAGTCCTTGAATAAATTAATATATCATCAATGAACACCACAACAAATTTATAGGAATGGACTAAAGATTTTGTTCATGTAGTCCATAAAAATTGTTGGTGCATTGGTAACTCCAAACGGCATAACAAGATATTCATAATGTCCATAACGGGTTCTGAAAGCAGTTTTATGCATATCTCCTTCCCTTACTCGAATCTGATAATAACCCGACTTCAAGTCAATCTTCGAAAAAATACTGCGGCTCCTCTCAACTAATCCATCAAATCATCGATGCGTGACAAAGGATAACGATTCTTAATAGTTGCCTTATTAAGCTGTCTATAATCCACACATAAGCACGAGCTTCCGTCCTTCTTCTTAACTAGCAACACCGGAGCTCCCCATGGTGATACACTTGGTCTAATAAATTTCTTCTCCAACAAATCTTCAATTTGGCCTTTGAGCTCATTTAATTCCAATGGCGACATTCGATACGAAACAATTGAAATAGGCCCAGTTCCTGGGTGCAAATCAATGAAAAATTCCATTTCCCTTACCGGTGGCAATCCCAGAATTTCTGCTGGAAATACGTCCCGATACTCATTGACAAGCATCACATCCTCTATGTTCACATTTATCTTTGCCTCCACAATAGCCAAAGACAATAACTCATGAGTTCCTTCTCTTAGTGACACTCCGAGTTTGTTAGCAGCTAGATACTTAACAACTCCTGGTTCGGGGGAAAGAACTAGTTTGCGAGCACAATCCAAGATCACATAATGATACGACATCCAATCCATACCGAGAATGACCTCGAGTGATTGTAGAGGTAAACAAATCAAATTAACCAAGAAATCCCTATTTTGGATAGTTATTTGACAATGTAAAGATGCAGAATTTACTGTCAAAGTCTTAGCATGTGTGGAAACAACCAAATCAAAAGGCCAAGCAGACATAGATAACTTCAAACGATTTGCATGATCCATATCAATGAAGGAATGGGTTGCCCCCGAATCAAAAAGTGCAGTTAGAGTGTTAACTGCAACCTCACAGTCACGTTGAATCAGGTTGCCAGATGGATTTCCAGCTTCAGCACTCACGCAATAAATGCGTTCTCTAGCAGTAGGACGAGTAGCCCTAGATACATTCGCAACTGGTTCAACATTCGGAGTCGTACAATCCCTTGCAATGTGCCCTGACTTCTGGAAGTTTTAGCAAGTAACTCCCTTAGAGGTACAAACGTTAGCATAATGTCCCTCTTCCCCACATCGGAAACATCGAACCACTTGTCCCAATTGTCTTCCAAAATTCTGGTTCCCTGGGTGATTCTGCCCCCCGTTATTATTTTGTGGTCGATTATAAGGTTTAGCAACTTGCTTCTACTTGTTGTTCTGATGATTCACCCGACTAGTCCCTCGTGAATTAAAATTCCCTCCCCGGTTAGCACTCTTATTTTTCATATCCTCAACTTCTCTACATTTTTCCATAAGAACTTGGAAACGTTGAATTCCATGGGTAAGACAGAGTGGTAAGACAGAGTCTTGAATCTCATACTTTAGTCTGTCTTGGAAACGATGATACATGAATGGTTCATCAATCTCTTCACGAAAAAACCTGAAATGCCTTAACAACGATTCAAACTTAGCGGCATATTCACCCACTGTCATGTTCCCCTGATGCAGTTTTAAAAAATCATCACCCAGTTTAGTCTTGGTACCCATCGGGAAGTATTTGTCTAAAAACTTCCTTTTGAATGATTCCCAGTTCACCTCCTCGTGAGCTGATCTCATCAACAACCTTGTACTCCTCCACCAATACTCAGCATCCTCTAATAGCAGATTAGTGGCATAGTTGACCTTCACTCCTGCCAGATAGTTAATCATCTCAAAGATCTTTTCCGCTTCTTGGACCCACTGATTCGCTTTCTTTGAATTCTCATCACCCTTAAACTTGGGAGGATTGTAACGGCGAAAATCTTCCAAACCTCTTGATTCAGCAGCACTGACCTCTTTTTCCCTCTTTCTAGATCGTGCAAAGTCTTGGTAGCACTCTGTGCAGCAACAGAAGCAGCCATGTTATTCATAGCTTTCGCCATTTGATCATCCATATTAACGTTGACTCTTGGAGCATCAATCATTCTTGGTGGCATTGTTTCCTATAAAACCATCATCAAGAAGAGTCTTAACACCACTTCAAATCATTCCAAAACTAACTTCTGACTATATCAACACATAATAACTACCCCTGATCTGACAACTCAGACAAATTACCCCGACGCATGATCAGATAACGACTCCCAACCTACAGGTTGGCCTATAATTTATAATCAAAAACTCAACAGCCCTAAGGAAATTCAAACCAAAGGTCTGATACCACAACTGTAACACCCCGATTTTTAACAGCGCGAGTGTATTTTTTTTTTCTTTTAAAACAAATTCATAAAAACAAAGAATTACAATTGTAACAACCCATTTCTTTTTGTAAAACAAACAGAAATCGAATTTCAAAAATTAAGAAAGAAAGTAATACCTTTGGATAAAATAGTTAGTCGTATCATAATGACAAAAGTCAACAATTGTTTACAAGCAGCGAAATAGTTTTTGAAATAAAATTCACCGGGGCAATGAGGCCTATCAGACATAACTCATTCCCCTGGGGTATTCTCGACAAAAATCTGTACAAAGGCACTGCCCCAAGAATTTTAACTCTCCCACGTCACATCAAAAAGTGGTACATGGACCCATCAAAATAAAAGTCTAGCTAACAATATGAGGTATAGGTACAGTCTTCCAAATTGAAAAAAATACATACACCAAAGAAAGACATTTATCCCCTATACAACCATTAATCTGATCATGCTTCGAAAAACTATACAACCCGAGTGATCTTCACGCACCCCGCAAGATCCTTCTAACACAGCACCGGTCAGGTATGTCTAACTACGTGTCCGTCTTAGGGTACTACCCGGTAGGACTATCCTAGTTCTAATATGAGGGCAAAGCCCAGATTTCCACAATAATTGTAAAGGTCACCAACCGAAATTAACAAATATCACTTAGCATTTAAATTTTAAATGCACAAAATATCCTTTCATCTTAGCATACTCCTTGAAAGGGTTTTCATATGTCAAACATGCATAAACAAGTTGAAAAATGAAGTTTTTAACAAAACTGCACTGTCGTATTCGAATACA
>NC_021165.2:44835686-44858623 GCF_000331145.2 Cicer arietinum
TTTGCGAGCACAATCCAAGATCACATAATGATACGACATCCAATCCATACCGAGAATGACCTCGAGTGATTGTAGAGGTAAACAAATCAAATTAACCAAGAAATCCCTATTTTGGATAGTTATTTGACAATGTAAAGATGCAGAATTTACTGTCAAAGTCTTAGCATGTGTGGAAACAACCAAATCAAAAGGCCAAGCAGACATAGATAACTTCAAACGATTTGCATGATCCATATCAATGAAGGAATGGGTTGCCCCCGAATCAAAAAGTGCAGTTAGAGTGTTAACTGCAACCTCACAGTCACGTTGAATCAGGTTGCCAGATGGATTTCCAGCTTCAGCACTCACGCAATAAATGCGTTCTCTAGCAGTAGGACGAGTAGCCCTAGATACATTCGCAACTGGTTCAACATTCGGAGTCGTACAATCCCTTGCAATGTGCCCTGACTTCTGGAAGTTTTAGCAAGTAACTCCCTTAGAGGTACAAACGTTAGCATAATGTCCCTCTTCCCCACATCGGAAACATCGAACCACTTGTCCCAATTGTCTTCCAAAATTCTGGTTCCCTGGGTGATTCTGCCCCCCGTTATTATTTTGTGGTCGATTATAAGGTTTAGCAACTTGCTTCTACTTGTTGTTCTGATGATTCACCCGACTAGTCCCTCGTGAATTAAAATTCCCTCCCCGGTTAGCACTCTTATTTTTCATATCCTCAACTTCTCTACATTTTTCCATAAGAACTTGGAAACGTTGAATTCCATGGGTAAGACAGAGTGGTAAGACAGAGTCTTGAATCTCATACTTTAGTCTGTCTTGGAAACGATGATACATGAATGGTTCATCAATCTCTTCACGAAAAAACCTGAAATGCCTTAACAACGATTCAAACTTAGCGGCATATTCACCCACTGTCATGTTCCCCTGATGCAGTTTTAAAAAATCATCACCCAGTTTAGTCTTGGTACCCATCGGGAAGTATTTGTCTAAAAACTTCCTTTTGAATGATTCCCAGTTCACCTCCTCGTGAGCTGATCTCATCAACAACCTTGTACTCCTCCACCAATACTCAGCATCCTCTAATAGCAGATTAGTGGCATAGTTGACCTTCACTCCTGCCAGATAGTTAATCATCTCAAAGATCTTTTCCGCTTCTTGGACCCACTGATTCGCTTTCTTTGAATTCTCATCACCCTTAAACTTGGGAGGATTGTAACGGCGAAAATCTTCCAAACCTCTTGATTCAGCAGCACTGACCTCTTTTTCCCTCTTTCTAGATCGTGCAAAGTCTTGGTAGCACTCTGTGCAGCAACAGAAGCAGCCATGTTATTCATAGCTTTCGCCATTTGATCATCCATATTAACGTTGACTCTTGGAGCATCAATCATTCTTGGTGGCATTGTTTCCTATAAAACCATCATCAAGAAGAGTCTTAACACCACTTCAAATCATTCCAAAACTAACTTCTGACTATATCAACACATAATAACTACCCCTGATCTGACAACTCAGACAAATTACCCCGACGCATGATCAGATAACGACTCCCAACCTACAGGTTGGCCTATAATTTATAATCAAAAACTCAACAGCCCTAAGGAAATTCAAACCAAAGGTCTGATACCACAACTGTAACACCCCGATTTTTAACAGCGCGAGTGTATTTTTTTTTTCTTTTAAAACAAATTCATAAAAACAAAGAATTACAATTGTAACAACCCATTTCTTTTTGTAAAACAAACAGAAATCGAATTTCAAAAATTAAGAAAGAAAGTAATACCTTTGGATAAAATAGTTAGTCGTATCATAATGACAAAAGTCAACAATTGTTTACAAGCAGCGAAATAGTTTTTGAAATAAAATTCACCGGGGCAATGAGGCCTATCAGACATAACTCATTCCCCTGGGGTATTCTCGACAAAAATCTGTACAAAGGCACTGCCCCAAGAATTTTAACTCTCCCACGTCACATCAAAAAGTGGTACATGGACCCATCAAAATAAAAGTCTAGCTAACAATATGAGGTATAGGTACAGTCTTCCAAATTGAAAAAAATACATACACCAAAGAAAGACATTTATCCCCTATACAACCATTAATCTGATCATGCTTCGAAAAACTATACAACCCGAGTGATCTTCACGCACCCCGCAAGATCCTTCTAACACAGCACCGGTCAGGTATGTCTAACTACGTGTCCGTCTTAGGGTACTACCCGGTAGGACTATCCTAGTTCTAATATGAGGGCAAAGCCCAGATTTCCACAATAATTGTAAAGGTCACCAACCGAAATTAACAAATATCACTTAGCATTTAAATTTTAAATGCACAAAATATCCTTTCATCTTAGCATACTCCTTGAAAGGGTTTTCATATGTCAAACATGCATAAACAAGTTGAAAAATGAAGTTTTTAACAAAACTGCACTGTCGTATTCGAATACAACATCTTTATATTTGAATACAGTGTTGTTTTGCAAGTCAGTAACAAAATCAGCACATCTGTATTCGAATACAGCATTCTTGTAGTCGAATTCAAATTTTGTTTCAGAAGTTAGTAGACAATCAGGACATCTGTATTCGAATACAATCTTCTTGTATTTGAATGCACATCAGAAAAATGCAGAAATCAGCTTTTAAATGGTTTCGCAATCAATCCACATTTACACACAAATCCAAATAATCAATCTTACAAATTAGGGCACAATCAAAACCACAACTGAGCATACATATACAATCATCACATTATATCAAACATGACTCGTGTGCCAAGCACCCTAATGCAATGCGTATATACCCAAAATGCATGAATTCCAGAATTCCAATCAAAAACCTCCTCGAATGGGCGTAAATCATAATTGTATCGCCTATCACAAGCCTTATACTAATTATCAAGGTGCCACCCATCACAGGCCCACACAATTTACTAAAGTGTCGCATATCATAGGCCTTACACTGTTTTCTAGAGTGCAATCGCTCACAGATCATCACATTCTAGAGTGCAATCTCTCACAGATCAGCACGACGCGGTAATCCCCGCAAGGATAAGATGAACCAACAAATCATATGGCATCATCTCGTGGCCCATCGCGGTCACCACTATCACCATGGTACCATCGCGGTCAGCATGTACTATGTAATGCATGAGCATACTCTAACTCTTTTCACAATAATCATTAAGTAAATGCAGATATTAAAAGATTCCCCATTTTTAATACTCATTTAACACTAATGATTTTTTAAATTCAGACAGAGCATACTCAAACATTTATTTTCCACCACCACATATCAAATTTAATCCACAATTCACATTAAATTCGACCAATTCAAATTCCACAAAAACCACACCAAGCTCAATCTTCAATCACCCAAATATTTCCACAACTTTCAAACATATATCACGCTAAATTAGTTTTCACAAACCACACCTCAAACACATCAAATTTAATTTCACCAAAACACACAAAAATGAATTAAATTCCTTTTTTACAAAATCATACATCCATTTCACAAAATTCCAACTCCGCAAATACACATATAGCGTCCTATATGCAAGCTAAAAATTTGGAAGGAGCCCTTATCTTAACAGTAGCTTTAATGAGCGATTACGGTACCGCGATTAATTTTGATAAAATCTCCGCTCGCATCGTTGCTTCAAATGTTTGTTCACTAGCTCCGTACCGGGAAGATGCACAATTTTCCCTTCTGTCTCTTCGCAAAATAAAGCTTAGATCTAGAAGAAATGTGGAGGTTTGTATTTGACGGTTTTGAAATCACCAACACTGTTTTCCTTCGTTTTCGAATTCGAGAAGAAGAATGAAGTTGAGAAATCCTTGCTTTCTCACCCACCAAGCCTTTGGTTTCTTTTCTTGAAACAAAACAAAGCAAAAAAAGGAAGCAAACAAAGAAGAAGGAAGAATGGGTTTTCGCGAGGCAGCAGGGAGAGGAAGGATTCTGTTTTCTTTCTTTTTATTTTCTTTCCTTTTCTTTTCCTTTGTTTTTCGTTTCTTCTATTTTGTTTCTTTTCCCTTTCTTTCTTCTCATATATATATATATATATATACACGATTAATTTTGATAAAATTTTCGTTCGCACCGTCGCTTCAAAAGTTGGTTCACTAACACCGTAGCAGGGAGATGAGCAACTTTCCCTTCTATCACTTCTCGAAACGAAGCTCAAATGTTGAAGTAAAGTAGAGGTTTGTGTTTGACGGTTTTGAAAACCCCTAACCCAGTTTCCTTCTTTTTCGAATCAAGGAAGAAGAAGAAGCTGGGAAATCTTTTTTTTTTCTCACCCACCAAGCCTTGAGTTTCTTTTCTTGAAGCAAAAGAAAGCAAAAGAAAATTAAGGGAGAAGGAAGAAGAAGGCGTGGTCGCGAGGCAGCAGGGAAGAAAGTTTTTGTTTTCTTTCTTTTCTTTTCTATATATATATATATATATATATATATATATTAATTAAACCAAACCAATATCTAAATATCTAGATATTTTAGATATTTATAAATATCATCACTTCCGCATCACCTCCCATCACTTCTCAAACCCTTTTGATAAAATACCTACTCTCTCCGCAATTCAATTGACAGATACAATTTTTAGCAACCCGAGATATTTTTAACAAAACTGTCCGGTATTAAATTCGTCGTAACATAGATAAATTATTCTTCGACAAAAGATTCACCATACTTAATCTAATTTATTTATCGACGAATAATTTTAATCGGGGCATCAAAAAGATATTTTTGGGCATTAAACTCACAAAATATAAATAACTTGGCTAAAAAGCCTCAGAGTTCAATACCAAAATACACCAAAATACATAAATTAAAATTTAAATCTATGGGTCTTACATATTGTACCCTTCACGTACGTAAAAATCATTTTGATTGCTTCCCAATGTTGCTTACCTTGTTTGGTCATAAACATCCAAACTTGACTTACAACTTGTGCCAAATATGGTCTGATGCAAAGCATAACATATATTTAACAAAAAACATCACTACCATACAAAATATTTAACATATACTCAACTTCTACATCTGTCTTTGGACATTGATTCAATGATAACTTAAAGTGATTCACAAATCTATCTAGCACCTTTTCAGCATAGCTTTTCTAAGAAAATCATAATTTTCTAGCACTTTTATCTGTATGAATTTTCACACAACAAATATTCTTAGCATCACCAAAGTCTTTTATGTCAACTTCTTTTTCAACATGATTTTCAATTCATTTACATCATGTAAAGCAACAATCAACATATCATTAACATACATTGACAAGAAATAAAAGAGCTATCATCAAGGCTCGTAACATAAACACAACAATCATACTAACACCTTAGAACCAAAATGGACTAGATTAAACCAAGATAATACGAAAATGACCTAAAACCATAATCCATTAACACTTTTGTACTTATTGGATTAACTACATAGATTTAGAACTATAATGGAATAGAATAAACTTATTAAAGAGCAAAATGACCTAAAAAATCAATCCATCAAAACTTTTGCATTTATTGGACGAACTACATTGATTTAGAACCCAAATGAACTAGAATAAACCTAGTAAAGACCAAAATAACCTTAAAATATTAATCCATTAAGACTTTAGAACTTCTCGGACAAACTACATTGATTTAGAACCAAAAAGGACTAGAAAAAACTAGTAAAGACCAAAATAACCTAAAATATTACTCCATTAAGACTTTGCACTAATTGGACGAATTATGTTGATTTAAAACAAAAATGGACAATAATATACTTAGACCAAAATGACCTAAAATATTAAACTATTAAGAATTTTGGACTTATTGGACATACTACAATGATTTAGAACCAAAATGGACTATAATAAACCTACTAAAGACCAAAATGACCTAAAATATTAATTCATTAATATTTTTACACTTATTGGATGAACTTTAGAACCAAATTGGAATAGATTAAACCTAGTTAATGCCAAAATGACCTAAAATCTTAATCCATTAAGACTTTTGCACTTATTGGAAGAACTACAATGATTTAAAACTAAAATGGACTAGAATAATCCTAGTAACGTCCAAAATGACCTAAAATATTAATCCATTAAGACTTTTGCGTTTATTGGACGAACTACAATCATTTAGAATTAAAATGGACTAGATTAATCCATTAATACTTTTGCACTTATCGAATGAAATACAACAATTTAGAACTAAAATGGACTAGAATAAACCAAGGAAAAATCAAAATGACCTAAAATATTAATCATTAAGAGTTTTGTACTTTTAGGAGGAACTACATTGATATAGAACCAAAATGGACTAGAATAAACCAAATAAAGACCAAAATAACCTAAAATTTTAATCCATTAAGATTTTTGCCCTTCTTGGACGAACTACAATGATTTAGAATCAAATGGATTAGAAAAAACAAAATAAAAACAAAAATGACATAAACTATTACTCCATTAAAACTTTTGCACTAAGTGGACAAATTATGTTGATTTAAAACAAAAATGGACTAGAATAAACCTAGCAAAGACCAAAATGACCTAAAATATTAAACCATTAAGAGTTTTTTACTTATTGGACAAACTACAATGATTTAAAACCAAAATGGACTAGAATAAACCTAGTCAAGGCCAAAATGACCTAAAATGTTAATTCATTAATATGTTTACACTTATTGGATGAACTACAATGATTTAGAACCAAAGTGGACTAGATAAAACCTAATTAATACCAAAATGACCTAAAGTCTTAATACATTAAGACTTTTTCACTTATTGGAAGATATACAATGATTTAGAAAAAAATAGGACTAGAGTCAACATAGTAAAGACCAAAATGACCTAAAATATTAATCAATTAAGACTTTTGAACTTATCAAACGAACTACATTGATTTAGATCCAAAATAGACTAGAATAACCATAGTAAAGACTAAAATAACCTAAGATATTAATTCACTAAGACTTTTGCACTTACTGGACGAACTACAATGATATAGAACCAAAAAGGACAAGATTAAACCTACTTAATTCCGAAATAACCTAAAATCTTAATCCATTAAGACTTTTGCATATTGGATGAACTACAATGATTTAGAATCAAAATGGACTATATTAAACCTTGTAAACACCAAAATGATCTAAAATATTAATACATTAAGATTTTTGCACTTAATGGATGAACTTTAATGATTTAGAATAAAAAAGGACTAAAATAAACCTAGTAAAGACCAAACTGCTCTAAAATATTAATCTATTAAGACTTTTGTACTTATTGGACAAATTACAATGATTAAGAACCAAAATGCACTAGAATAAACATTTTAAAGACCAAAATGACCTAAAATATTCCTCCAATATGATTTTTACAATTGTTGGGCGAACTACGCTGATTTAGTACCAAAATGGACGAAAATAAACCTAGCAAAGACCAAAATGACCTAAAATATTAATCCCTTAAAATTTTAGCAGTTATTGGAAGAACTTCAATGATTTAGAACTGAAATGGACTAGATTAAACCTAGTTAATAACAAATTTACCTAAAATCTTAATTCATTAAGAGTTTTGCACCTATTGGAAGAACTACAATGATTTAGAACCAAAATAGAGTAGAATAAACCTAGCAAAGACAAAAATAACCTAAAATATTACCCAATTAAGACTTTTGCACATATTGGACGAACTACGTTGATTTAGAACCAAAATGCACAAGAATAAACCTAGTAAAGACCAACATAACCTAAAATATTAATCCACAAAGAATTTTGACCTTATTGGATGAACTACAATGATTTAGAATCAAAGTGGACTATAATAAACCTAGTAAAGACCTAAATGACCTAAAATCCTAATCCATTAAGACTTTTACGTTTATTGGATGAAATACTATGATTTAGAACCGTAATAGACAAGATTAAACCTAATTAATACCACAATGACCTAAAATATCAATCCATTAAGCCTAGTTAATACAAAAATGACCTAAAATCTTAATTCATTAAGAATTTTGCACTTAATGGACGAACTACAATGATTTAGAACCAAAAAGCACTAGAATAAACCTAGTAAAAACAAAAATGACATAAAATATTAATCCATTAAGACTTTTGCACTTGTTTGACAAATTACATAGATTTAAAACCATAATGGACTAGAATAAACCTAGCAAGACCAAAATGACCAAAAATATTAATACATTAAGACATTTGCACTCATAGGTCGAACTAAAATGATTTAGAACCAAAATGTATTAGATTAATCCTAGTTAATACCATAATGAACTAAAAGCTAAATGCAATATCACTTTTGCACTTATTGGACAAACTATAATGATTTAGAAACCAAATTAATTAGAATAAACATATTATAAACCAAAATAACCTAACATTTTACTCCATTAAGACTTTTGCAATTATTTGACGAACCACATTGATTTAGAAACAAAATGCAATAGAATAAACCTAGTAATGACCAAAATGACCTAAAATATTAATCCATTAAGTCTTTTGTACTTATTGGACGAACTACATTGATTTAGAACCAAAATGGACTAGAATAAGCCTCACAAAGACCAAAATGACCTAAAATATTAATCCAATAAGACTTTTGCACTTATTAGACGTACTTTGTTGAATTAAAACCGAACTGCAGTAAAATATACCTAGTAAAGATAAAAATGACCTAAAACATTAATCCATTAAGAATTTTGCACTTATTGGACAAAGTACAATTATTTAGAACCAAAAAGGACTATATTAAACCTAGTTAATACCAAAATGACCTATAATCTTAATCCATTAAGACTTTTGAACTTATTGGAAGAATTATGTTGATTTAAAACAAACATGGACTAGAATAAACCAAGCAAAGACCAAAATGACCTAAAATATTAAACCATTAAGAGTTTTAGACTTATTTGACAAACTACAATGATTTAGAACCAACATGGACTAGAATAAACCTAGTAAAGATAAAAATGACCTAAAATGTTAATTTACTATTATGTTTAGACTTATTGGTCGAACTACAATGATTTAGAACCAAAATGGACTAGATTAAACCTAGTTAATAACAAAACGACCTAAAGTCTTAATACATTAAAAAATTTTCACTTATTGGAAGAACTACAATGATTTAGAACGAAAATGGACTAGAATAAACCAAGTAATGACCAAAATGACCTAAAATATTAATCCATTAAGACTTTTGCACTTATTGGACCAACTACAATGATTTAGAACGAAAATGGACTAGAATAAACCAAGTAATGACCAAAATGACCTAAAATATTAATCCATTAAGACTTTTGCACTTATTGGACCAACTACAATGATTTAGAACTTAAAACGACTAGATTAAACTTTGTTAATTATGAAATAACCATAGTAAAGACCAAAATGACCTAAAACATTAATCCATTAAGATTTTTGCATTTATTGGATGAATTTATATGATTTAGAATCAAAATGGACTAAAATAAACCTAGTAAAGACCAAACTGTTCTAAAATATTATTAAGACTTTTTTTACTTATTGGACGAACTACAATGATTTAGAAGCGAAATGCACTAGAGTAAACATATTAAAGACCAAAATGACCTAAAATATTACTCCATTTAGATTCCTATAATAGATGATGAACTACGTTGATTTAGAAGCAAATTGGACTAGAATAAACTTTGTAAATACCAAAATGATCTAAAATATTAATCCATTAAGACTTTGGCATTTATTGGACAAACTACATTGATTTAGAACCAAAAGGTGCTAGAGTACACCTAGTAAAGACCAAAATGGCCTAAAACATTCATCCTTTAATAATTTTGCAATAATTGGACGACTACAATGATTTAGAACCAAAATGTACTAGAATAAACCTAGTAAAGACCAAAAAGACCTAAAGTCTTAATACATTAAGACTTTTACATTTATTGGAAGAACTATAATTATTTAGAACGAAAATGAAATAGAATAAACCTAGTAAAGACCACGATGACCTAAAATATTAATCCATTAAGGCTTTTGAATTTATCGAATGAACTACATTGATTTAGATCCAAAATGGAGTAGAATAACCATAGTGAAGAACAAGATGACCTAAAATATTAGCCATTAAGAATTTTGCAGTTTTTGGACGAACTACAATGATTTAGAACTTAAAACGACTAGATTAAATCTAGTTAATTCCTAAATAATCTAAAATCTTAATCCATTAAGACTTTTGCACTTTTTGGATGAATTACAAAGATTTGGAACAAAAACGGAATACAATAAACCTTGTAAAGACCAAAATGACCTAAACTATTAATCCATTAAGATTTTTGCACTTATTGGATGACTTAAATAATTTAGAACCAAAATGGACGAAGATAAACCTAGTAAAGACCAAACTTCCCTAAAATATTAATCTATTAAGACTTTACCAATTATTGGGCGAACTACAATGATTTAGAACCAAAACAGACTAGAATAAACCTATTAAAGATCAAAACAACCTAAAATATTACTCCATTAAGATTTTTGCAATTATTGGACGAACTACACTAATTTAGAACCAAAATGGACTAGATTAAACCTAGTTAATACCAAAATGACCTAAAGTCTTAATACATGAACTCTTTTTCACTTATTGGAAGACCTACAATGATTTAGAACAAAAATGGACTAGCATAAACCTAGTAATGACCAAAATGACCTAATATATTAATCCAGTAAGACTTTTGAATTTATCGAACGAACTACATTGATTTAGACCCAAAATGGACTCGAATAACCATAGGAAAGACCAAAATGACCTAAAATATTAATCCATGAAGACTTTTGCACTTATTGGTCGAACTGCAATGATGTAGAACCAAAATGGACTAGATTAAACCTAGTTAATAACAAAATGACCTAAAGTCTTAATACATTAACATTTTTTCACTTATTGGATGAACTACAATGATTTTAAACGAAAATGGACTAGAATAAACCAAGTAATGACAAAAATGACCTAAAATATTAATTCATTAAGATTTTTGAATTTATCGAACGAACTACATTGATTGAGATCCAAAATGGACTAGAATAACCATAGTAAAGAACAAGATGACCTAAAATATTAATCCATTAAGACTTTTGCACTTATTGGACCAACTACAATGATTTAGAACCAAAAAGGACTAGATTAAACCTAGTTAATTATGAAATTACCATAGTAAAGACCAAAATGACCTAAAACATTAATCCATTAAGATTTTTGCATTTATTGGATGATCTTAAATGATTTAGAATAAAAAAGGACTAAAATAAACCTATTAAAGACCAAACTGTTCTAAAATATTATTAAGACTTTTTTTACTTATTGGACGAACTACAATGATTTAGAACCAAAATGCACTAGAGTAAACATATTAAAGACCAAAATGACCTAAAATATTACTCCATTTTGATTCTTATAATATATGACGAACTACGCTGATTTAGAAGCAAATTGGACTAGAATAAACCTTGTAAATACCAAAACGATCTAAAATATTAATCCATTAAGACTTTGGCATTTATTGGACAAACTACATTGATTTAGAACAAAAAGGTGCTAGAATAAACCTAGTAAAGACCAAAATGGCCTAAAGTATTAATCCTTTAATAATTTTGCAATTATTGGACGACTACAATCATTTAGAACCAAAATGTACTAGAATAAACCTAGTAAAGACCAAAAAGACCTAAAGTCTTAATACATTAAGACTTTTACACTTATTGGAAGAACTACAATTATTTAGAACGAAAATAAAATAGAATAAAGCTAGTAAAGACCACGATGACCTAAAATATTAATCCATTAAGGCTTTTGAATTTATCGAATGAACTACAATTAGTTAGATCCAAAATGAAATAGAATAACCATAGTGAAGAACAAGATGACCTAAAATATTAGCCAATAAGAATTTTGCAGTTTTTGGACGAACTACAATGATTTAGAACTTAAAACGACTAGATTAAATCTAGTTAATTCCTAAATAACCTAAAATCTTAATCCATTAAGACTTTTGCACTTTTTGGATGAATTACAAAGATTTGGAACAAAAACGGAATACAATAAACCTTGTAAAGACCAAAATGACCTAAAATATTAATCCATTAAGATTTTTGCACTTATTGGATGACTTAAATGATTTAGAACCAAAATGGACGAAAATAAAGCTAGTAAAGACCAAACTTCCCTAAAATATTAATCTATTAAGACTTTACCAATTATTGGGCAAACTACAATGATTTAGAACCAAAACGAACTAGAATAAACCTATTAAAGATAAAAACAACCTAAAATATTACTCCATTAAGATTTTTGCAATTATTGGACGAACTACACTGATTTAGAACCAAAACGGACTAGATTAAACCTAGTTAATACAAAAATGACCTAAAGTCTTAATACATGAACTCTTTTTCACTTATTGGAAGAACTACAATAATTTAGAACGAAAATGGACTAGCATAAACCTAGTGATGACCAAAATGACCTAATATATTAATCCATTAAGACTTTTGAATTTATCGAACGAACTACATTGATTTAGACCCAAAATGGACTCGAATAACCATAGGAAAGACCAAAATAACCTAAAATATTAATCAATGAAGACTTTTGCACTTATTGGTCGAACTACAATGATTTAGAACCAAAATGGACTAGATTAAACCTAGTTAATAACAAAATGACCTAAAGTCTTAATACATTAACATTTTTTCATTTATTGGAAGAACTACAATGAATTAGAACGAAAATGGACTAGAATAAACCAAGTAATGACCAAAATGACCTAAAATATTAATCCATTAAGACTTTTGAATTTATCGAACGAACAACATTGATTTAGATCCAAAATGGACTAGAATAACCATAGTAAAGACCAAAATTACCTAAAATATTAATCCATTAAGACTTTTGCACTTATTGGACTAACTACAATGATTTAGAACCAAAAAGGACTAGATTAAACTTAGTTAATTATGAAATAACCATAGTAAAGACCAAAATGACCTAAAACATTAATCCATTAAGATTTTTGCATTTATTGAATGAACTTAAATGATTTAGAATCAAAATGGACTAAAATAAACCTAGTAAAGACCAAACTGTTCTAAAATATTATTAACACTTTTTTTACTTATTGGACGAACTACAATGATTTAGAACCGAAATTCACTAGAGTAAACATATTAAAGACCAAAATGACCTAAAATATTACTCCATTTTGATTCTTATAATAGATGACGAACTACGCTGATTTAGAAGCAAATTGGACTAGAATAAACCTTGTAAATACTAAAATGATCTAAAATATTAATCCATTAAGACTTTGGCATTTATTGGACAAGCTACATTGATTTAGAACAAAAAGGTGCTAGAATAAACCTAGTAAAGACCAAAATGGCCTAAAATATTAATCCCTTAATAATTTTGCAATTATTGGACGACTACAATCATTTAGAACCAAAATGTACTAAAATAAACCTAGTAAAGACCAAAAAGACCTAAAGTCTTAATACATTAAGACTTTTACACTTATTGGAAGAACTACAATTATTTCGAACGAAAATAAAATAGAATAAAGCAAGTAAAGACCACAATGACCTAAAATATTAATCCATTAAGGCTTTTGAATTTATCGAATGAACTACATTGAGTTAGATCCAAAATGGAATAGAATAACCATAGTGAAGAACAAGATGACCTAAAATATTAGCCATTAAGAATTTTGCAGTTTTTGGACAAACTGCAATGATTTAGAACTTAAAACGACTAGATTAAATCTATTTAATTCCTAAATAACTTAAAATCTTAATCCATTAAGACTTTTGCACTTTTTGGATGAATTACAATGATTTAGAACAAAAACGGAATACAATAAACCTTGTAAAGACCAAAATGACCTAAAATATTAATCCATTAAGATTTTTACACTTATTGGATGACTTAAATGATTTAGAACTAAAATGGACGAAGATAAACCTAGTAAAGACCAAACTTCCCTAAAATATTAATCTATTAAGACTTTACCACTTATTGGGCGAACTACAATGAATAGAACCAAAAAGGACTAGAATAAACCTATTAAAGATCAAAACAACCTAAAATATTACTCCATTAAGATTTTTGCAATTATTGGACGAACTACGCTGATTTAGAACCAAAATGGACTAGATTAAACCTACTTAATACCAAAATGACCTAAAGTCTTAATACATGAACTCTTTTTCACTTATTGGAAGAACTACAATGATTTAGAACGAAAATGGACTAGCATAAACCTAGTAATGACCAAAATGACCTAATATGTTAATCCATTAAGACTTTTGAATTTATCGAAGGAACTACATTGATTTAGACCCAAAATGGACTAGAATAACCATAGGAAAGACCAAAATGACCTAAAATATTAATCCATGAAGACTTTTGCACTTATTGGTCGAACTACAATGATTTAGAAACAAAAAGGACTAGATTAAACCTAGTTAATTCTTAAATAACCTAAAATCTTAATCCATTAAGAGTTTTGCACTTATTGGATGAACTACAATGATTTAGAACGAAAATAGAGTACAATAAACCTAATAAAGACCAAAATGACATAAAACATTAATCCTTTAAGACTTTTGCACTTATTAGACGAATTACAATGATTTAGAACCAAAATGGAATAGATTAAACCTAGTAAAACCCAAAATGATCTAAAATATTAATCCATTAGGATTTTTGCACTTATTGGATGAACTTAAATGATTTAGAATCAAAATGGACTAAAATAAACGTAGTAAAGACCAAACTGCTCTAAAATATTAATCTATTAAGACTTTTGTACTTATGGGACGACTACAATGATTTAGAACCAAAATGTACTAGAATAAACCTCGTAAAGACCTAAAGTCTTAATACATTAGGACTTTGGCACTTATTGGAAGAACTACAGTTATTTAGAACGAAAATGGACTAGAATAAACCAAGTAATGACCAAAATGACCTAAAATATTAATCCATTAAGGCTTTTGAATTTATCAAACGAACTACATTGATTTAGATCCAAAATGGACTAGAATAACCATAGTGAAGAACAAAATGACCTAAAATATTAATCCATTAAGACTTTTGCACTTATTGGACCAACTACAATGATTTAGAACTTAAAACGACTAGATTAAATTTAGTTATTTCCTAAATAACCTAAAATCTTAATCCATTAAGACTTTTGCATTTATTGGATGAATTACAATGATTTCGAACTAAAACGGAATACAATAAACATTGTAAAGACCAAAATGACCTAAAATGGACGAAGATAAACCTAGTAAAGACCAAACTTCCGTAAAATATTAATCTATTAAGACTTTTCCACTTATTGGACGAACTACAATGATTTAGAACTAAAAAGGACTAGAATAAACCTATTAAATACCAAAACAACCTAAAATATTACTCCATTAAGATTTTTTGCAATTATTGGACGAACTAAGCTGATTTAGAACCAAAATGCACTAGAATAAACCTAGTAAGGAATAAAATTTCATAAAATATTAATCAATTAAGGTTTTTGCATTTATTGGACGAACTACATTAATTTAGAACCAAAATGGACTAGAATAAACCTAACGAAAAACAAAATGAACAAAAATATTAATCCATTAAGACTTTTGCACTTATTGGACGAAATATTGTGACACCCTAAACCCCAAAATAATATATATAATAATTTATATCATATTTCTATAAAATTCGCAGCGGATAAATAAAAATATGTTTCCAAGGAAATAAAAACTTTAATTTTTAATTTAGGATATCATGTTTCTCAAAAATCAAAAGGAACACTTTAACTTCTTTACTCCATAGTGCAATCTCAATAAGCTTGAATTAAGTATAATTACTTGATTTAATTCTAAAAACCTACTAGTACTTATATGATTTTCATACAAAAGTTGTTTCAAAATAAATAAGTAAAATACAAATTACAACCCTTATTCCCGGTATCACCTATCAGAGCGGGGTTCCTCCCAAACTTGAACTTCAAGACTTATTAACCTGTAACAACTGCGATTTCGCAAAGGCAGGGCCAAGCCAGTCAAACACAAACAACGAAGGAGGTGAGTTTCAAAATCATGTTAATAGTATAACATAAGTAAGAAGAACACGCAACAATCATAATAGACCGTATCATAATCACATTACTATATATCAAAATATTTAAGTAAATAGTATCATATTATAACATCAAATTCACTCAAGTAAGATAATCATCTCATTATAATATGCATCAAATCATCTAAGAGTAATTATTATTACTTTTGAAACACATCAATCACCACAAAACAATCACAAGTAAATGCAATGCTATGCATGAGCTTAGACTCTACTTCACAATGTGGTACCATTCTAACTCTGAAGTACTTGGTTAGGAGGCTTGATACTATGCCACCATCCCGGTGGACGGACAATTCAAATTGGCCCTGTCCTCATAGATCCCCTCAACTCAACCCGAGACACATATACGTGACAGTCGAGGTAAACGTGTGTTGCGTGGTAGCTCCCGACATTTGGAGTGCTACCTCCAAATCACCTAGGAATTCCCCACCCGAATACCTCCAAGGTCTAACAATCTTGCCTTAAGGCTCAACAGCAGACCGCCACGATCAGGCTCATTCAGTTGTACTTCCCCGGAATCACTAGGCTTGTCAGGCCCTACCTATATGATGACAAAATAATCTCCACTTCACAAATTCACAATATTTATTTTCTCCCCTCGTTGGTATATGATACTCCATTAATACCGTCATCTCAGACACAAATTGAAATCACAATATTCTCATCACAATTTATAACATCACTATAATTAATCACACATCATCATCATCATCACATAAACTCATCACAATTTATAGAATCACTATCATCAATCATACAACAACACATATATTCATCACAAATTTATCACATCACCATTATTAATCATACATTATCATCATTACATATAATTATCACAACACATCTATTTTTATTATAACATCATTTAAACTCATCTAATCAAACATATGCATAAAATTAATTCAACAACCAATATCACAATAATATCACACACCACACATTTAAAGAAATTAAATCAAATATCACAATAATACCAAATGCCACACATTTAACGAAATTAAATCAAATATCACAATAATATCAAATGCCACACATTTAACGAAATTAAATCAAATATCACAATAATATCAAATGCCACACATTTAACGAAATTAAATCAAATATCACAATAATATCAAATGCCACACATTTAACGAAATTAAATCAAATATCACAATAATATCAAATGCCACACATTTAACGAAATTAAATCAAATATCACAATAATATCAAATGCCACACATTTAACGAAATTAAATCAAATATCACAATAATATCAAATGCCACACATTTAACGAAATTAAATCAAATATCACAATAATATCAAATGCCACACATTTAACGAAATTAAATCAAATATCACAATAATATCAAATGCCACACATTTAACGAAATTAAATCAAATATCACAATAATATCAAATGCCACACATTTAACGAAATTAAATCAAATATCACAATAATATCAAATGCCACACATTTAACGAAATTAAATCAAATATCACAATAATATCAAATGCCACACATTTAACGAAATTAAATCAAATATCACAATAATATCAAATGCCACACATTTAACGAAATTAAATCAAATATCACAATAATATCAAATGCCACACATTTAACGAAATTAAATCAAATATCACAATAATATCAAATGCCACACATTTAACGAAATTAAATCAAATATCACAATAATATCAAATGCCACACATTTAACGAAATTAAATCAAATATCACAATAATATCAAATGCCACACATTTAACGAAATTAAATCAAATATCACAATAATATCAAATGCCACACATTTAACGAAATTAAATCAAATATCACAATAATATCAAATGCCACACATTTAACGAAATTAAATCAAATATCACAATAATATCAAATGCCACACATTTAACGAAATTAAATCAAATATCACAATAATATCAAATGCCACACATTTAACGAAATTAAATCAAATATCACAATAATATCAAATGCCACACATTTAACGAAATTAAATCAAATATCACAATAATATCAAATGCCACACATTTAACGAAATTAAATCAAATATCACAATAATATCAAATGCCACACATTTAACGAAATTAAATCAAATATCACAATAATATCAAATGCCACACATTTAACGAAATTAAATCAAATATCACAATAATATCAAATGCCACACATTTAACGAAATTAAATCAAATATCACAATAATATCAAATGCCACACATTTAACGAAATTAAATCAAATATCACAATAATATCAAATGCCACACATTTAACGAAATTAAATCAAATATCACAATAATATCAAATGCCACACATTTAACGAAATTAAATCAAATATCACAATAATATCAAATGCCACACATTTAACGAAATTAAATCAAATATCACAATAATATCAAATGCCACACATTTAACGAAATTAAATCAAATATCACAATAATATCAAATGCCACACATTTAACGAAATTAAATCAAATATCACAATAATATCAAATGCCACACATTTAACGAAATTAAATCAAATATCACAATAATATCAAATGCCACACATTTAACGAAATTAAATCAAATATCACAATAATATCAAATGCCACACATTTAACGAAATTAAATCAAATATCACAATAATATCAAATGCCACACATTTAACGAAATTAAATCAAATATCACAATAATATCAAATGCCACACATTTAACGAAATTAAATCAAATATCACAATAATATCAAATGCCACACATTTAACGAAATTAAATCAAATATCACAATAATATCAAATGCCACACATTTAACGAAATTAAATCAAATATCACAATAATATCAAATGCCACACATTTAACGAAATTAAATCAAATATCACAATAATATCAAATGCCACACATTTAACGAAATTAAATCAAATATCACAATAATATCAAATGCCACACATTTAACGAAATTAAATCAAATATCACAATAATATCAAATGCCACACATTTAACGAAATTAAATCAAATATCACAATAATATCAAATGCCACACATTTAACGAAATTAAATCAAATATCACAATAATATCAAATGCCACACATTTAACGAAATTAAATCAAATATCACAATAATATCAAATGCCACACATTTAACGAAATTAAATCAAATATCACAATAATATCAAATGCCACACATTTAACGAAATTAAATCAAATATCACAATAATATCAAATGCCACACATTTAACGAAATTAAATCAAATATCACAATAATATCAAATGCCACACATTTAACGAAATTAAATCAAATATCACAATAATATCAAATGCCACACATTTAACGAAATTAAATCAAATATCACAATAATATCAAATGCCACACATTTAACGAAATTAAATCAAATATCACAATAATATCAAATGCCACACATTTAACGAAATTAAATCAAATATCACAATAATATCAAATGCCACACATTTAACGAAATTAAATCAAATATCACAATAATATCAAATGCCACACATTTAACGAAATTAAATCAAATATCACAATAATATCAAATGCCACACATTTAACGAAATTAAATCAAATATCACAATAATATCAAATGCCACACATTTAACGAAATTAAATCAAATATCACAATAATATCAAATGCCACACATTTAACGAAATTAAATCAAATATCACAATAATATCAAATGCCACACATTTAACGAAATTAAATCAAATATCACAATAATATCAAATGCCACACATTTAACGAAATTAAATCAAATATCACAATAATATCAAATGCCACACATTTAACGAAATTAAATCAAATATCACAATAATATCAAATGCCACACATTTAACGAAATTAAATCAAATATCACAATAATATCAAATGCCACACATTTAACGAAATTAAATCAAATATCACAATAATATCAAATGCCACACATTTAACGAAATTAAATCAAATATCACAATAATATCAAATGCCACACATTTAACGAAATTAAATCAAATATCACAATAATATCAAATGCCACACATTTAACGAAATTAAATCAAATATCACAATAATATCAAATGCCACACATTTAACGAAATTAAATCAAATATCACAATAATATCAAATGCCACACATTTAACGAAATTAAATCAAATATCACAATAATATCAAATGCCACACATTTAACGAAATTAAATCAAATATCACAATAATATCAAATGCCACACATTTAACGAAATTAAATCAAATATCACAATAATATCAAATGCCACACATTTAACGAAATTAAATCAAATATCACAATAATATCAAATGCCACACATTTAACGAAATTAAATCAAATATCACAATAATATCAAATGCCACACATTTAACGAAATTAAATCAAATATCACAATAATATCAAATGCCACACATTTAACGAAATTAAATCAAATATCACAATAATATCAAATGCCACACATTTAACGAAATTAAATCAAATATCACAATAATATCAAATGCCACACATTTAACGAAATTAAATCAAATATCACAATAATATCAAATGCCACACATTTAACGAAATTAAATCAAATATCACAATAATATCAAATGCCACACATTTAACGAAATTAAATCAAATATCACAATAATATCAAATGCCACACATTTAACGAAATTAAATCAAATATCACAATAATATCAAATGCCACACATTTAACGAAATTAAATCAAATATCACAATAATATCAAATGCCACACATTTAACGAAATTAAATCAAATATCACAATAATATCAAATGCCACACATTTAACGAAATTAAATCAAATATCACAATAATATCAAATGCCACACATTTAACGAAATTAAATCAAATATCACAATAATATCAAATGCCACACATTTAACGAAATTAAATCAAATATCACAATAATATCAAATGCCACACATTTAACGAAATTAAATCAAATATCACAATAATATCAAATGCCACACATTTAACGAAATTAAATCAAATATCACAATAATATCAAATGCCACACATTTAACGAAATTAAATCAAATATCACAATAATATCAAATGCCACACATTTAACGAAATTAAATCAAATATCACAATAATATCAAATGCCACACATTTAACGAAATTAAATCAAATATCACAATAATATCAAATGCCACACATTTAACGAAATTAAATCAAATATCACAATAATATCAAATGCCACACATTTAACGAAATTAAATCAAATATCACAATAATATCAAATGCCACACATTTAACGAAATTAAATCAAATATCACAATAATATCAAATGCCACACATTTAACGAAATTAAATCAAATATCACAATAATATCAAATGCCACACATTTAACGAAATTAAATCAAATATCACAATAATATCAAATGCCACACATTTAACGAAATTAAATCAAATATCACAATAATATCAAATGCCACACATTTAACGAAATTAAATCAAATATCACAATAATATCAAATGCCACACATTTAACGAAATTAAATCAAATATCACAATAATATCAAATGCCACACATTTAACGAAATTAAATCAAATATCACAATAATATCAAATGCCACACATTTAACGAAATTAAATCAAATATCACAATAATATCAAATGCCACACATTTAACGAAATTAAATCAAATATCACAATAATATCAAATGCCACACATTTAACGAAATTAAATCAAATATCACAATAATATCAAATGCCACACATTTAACGAAATTAAATCAAATATCACAATAATATCAAATGTCACACATTTAACGAAATTAAATCAAATATCACAATAATATCAAATGCCACACATTCAAACAAATTAAATCAATCAACACCCTACAAATATTTCTATTCTATATTTTAATCTCACAATTTCCATATTTTCACATTAACTAATTTATCCCTCAAAGGGCTACTGCCACACGTAGCAAGCCCCGGATGAATCGTTGGGAAATACGGTTTTCCCGTTCATCTCACAAAATATTACACTCATGAATTCAAACGCTCTCTCACCCCTTACCTTATTTCGAAGCTTTCACCTATGAATATGATTCGACGCCCAAACAGTCTTTTCTCTTTGACTCTTTGTCCTTCAACCGATCTAACTCGACAGTTTATTGGTAAACGTCAAAAATAAATTATGAGGAGATATTCTAAAAACTAAATTTGAAAATCGGCCAAATAAAATTACCATAATTCAGAAAAACCAATCAGTGGATAATATAGCCACTTTTCACACAGTCGTTTTGGCGTTAGTTTCACTCAAATCGGACTTACGGTGAAGGAGAACGGTGCAAAATAACGAATTCTACAAACGGAGAAGTCGAGTATTTTAGAGAGAAATTGGGGTTGTTAAAAATCTGAAAAATTATGTTTAATTGATGAGTTCAATGAATGAAATAACATACTCAAATTTGGCCGAAAATGGAGAAATTTTCTGGAACATCACCGGTGTCAAACGATAAGGTTATTGTTGTGCTTTATGGCTGCCCTTCCAACTCCCTTCCCTTCTTTTGTTTGTTTTATTTTATTAACAATTAAGGTTCATAGAGTCAAACCCCTTTGTCTCTTTATTTATATTTTACTATTATTATTTTTATTTTTTTAAAATAAATCTAATAATTATTTAATCTCCTTTTTAATATTCGTCCAAACACCATTTAGTTTTCCAAACATTACTAATATTTTATAAATTAGAGTAATTAAAATAATCAATATAAAAAAAAATATTACTAATCATCAAAACTCTCACATTCAAAATTATCTCTACAATTATACTTATTTCTCAAAATA
>NC_021165.2:44858854-44866775 GCF_000331145.2 Cicer arietinum
TTACTAAATCATAATAAATATATATAAAATCACAATACCATAACAACTATTTAAAAATAAACGAAATCAATCACAATATCTATTCTATATTAAGATAATTATTTATAAAAAAATAATTAAAAATAGAAAATAGTTATAAATAATTGAAATATAATTATCTTCATACTTTACATAAGTCAAGCGCACATAAAAATATTGCATTAATTGGGTACATGTATGTAGACGTAAAATCGCATAAAATCTTTTTCTTTAAAATATATATTACACTAAAATACTATTTTTTTTTTAAATATATCAAATAACAAAATATAATATGTATTATTTATATCGGTCATGTAATATAACATGTATCAAACTAACACATCATAGAAATCATTCATATAACGAAAATTAGCCACAAAATTTATCAACATATATTCTAAAATAATATTAGTCATCAAATTAATTATTTAAAATTCTATTTAATTAATAAAGTAGTTTATTATAAAATTTGGGGTTTTACAAATATAATGATTTAGAACCAAATGGACTAGATTAAACATAGTCTAAAATCTTAATCCATTAAGACTTTTGGACAAACAGCAATGATTTAGACACAAATAGAGTAGAATAAACCTAGTAAAGATAAAAATAACCTAAAATATTACCCCATTAAGACATTTGCATATATTGGACGAGCTATAGTGATTTAGCACCAAAATGGACTAGATTAAACTTAATTAATACTAAAATGACGTTAAATCTTAATCCATTAAGGCTTTTGCACTTATTGGACAAATTACAATGATTTAGAACCAAAATAAACTAGAATAAATTTGGTAAAGAAAAAAATGACCTAAAATATTAATCCATTAAGACAATTGAATTTATTGGATGAACTACATTGGTTTGGAACCAAAATGGACTAGAATAAACCTAGTAAATACCAAAACGACCTAAAATATTAATCCATTAAGACATCTACACTAATTGGTCGAATTATGTTGATTTAGAACCGAAATGGACTAGAATAAACCTAGTAAAGATCAAAATAACCTAAAATATTAATTCATTAATACTTTTGCACTTATTGGATGAACTGCAATGATTTAGAACCAAAATGGACATGAGTAAACCTAGTAATGACCAAAATGACCTAAAGTATAAATGCATTAAGACTTTTGCACTTATTGGAAGGACTCCAATGATTTAGTACCCAAATATACTAGATAAAACCTAACTAATATCAAAATAACCTAAAATATTTATCTATTAAGACTTTGCACTTATTGGACGAACTACAATGATTTATAACCAAAATGGATAGAACAAACCAAGTATAGACTAAAATGACCTAAAACATTAATGCATTAAGACATCTACACTAATTGGACGAATTATGTTGACTTAGAACCGAAACGCACTAAATAAGCCTAATGAAGACCAAAATGACCTAAAATATTAATCCATTTATACTTTTGCAGTTATTGGATTAACTACAATGATTTAGAACCAAAATAGACTTGAATAAACCTAGTAAAGACTTAAATGACCTAAAATATTAATCCATTAAGTTTTTACACTTACGGACGAACAAGATTGATTTAGAACCAAAATGGACTAGAATAAACCTTGTAAAGACCCAAATAACCTAAAATATTAATCCATTAAAACTTTTGCACTTATTGGACAAATTACATTTAGAACCAAAAGGTGCTAGAATAAATCTAGTAAAGACCAAAATGACCTAAAATATAAATGCATAAAGAATTTTCAATTATTGGATGAAATATAGTGATTTAGAACCCAAATGTACTAGATAAAACCTAGTTAATACCAAAGTGACCTAAAATATTTATCTAGTAAGACTTTAGCCCTTATTGGATGAACTACGATCATTTAGAACCAAAAAAGACTAGAGCAAACCTAGTTAATACCAAAATGACCTAAAATCTTAATCCTTTAAGATATTTTAACTTATTAGACGAACTACAATGATTTAGAACAAAAATGGACTAGAATAAACCTAGTAAAGGCAAAAATGAACTAAAAATATTAATCCTGTAACGATGTTTGCAATTATAGGAGGAACTACATTGATTTAGAATCAAAATGGATTAGATTAAACCTAGTTTGTACCAAAATGACCTAAAATTTTAGTCCATTAAGGCTTTCGCACTTATTGGACGAACTACATAGATTTTGAATAAAAATGGACAAGAATAAACTTAGAAAAGACTAAACTGACTAAAAATATTAATCCATTAAAACCTTTCCACTTTTTGGACGAACTACATTGATTTAAAATAAAAATAAAATAGGATACACCAAGTAAACACCAAAGTGACCTAAAATCTTAATCCATTAAGATTTTTGCACTTAGAGGACGAACTACATTGATTTAGAATTAAACTGGACTAGATTAAACCTAGTTTATACAAAAATGACCTAAAATTTTAATCCATTCAGGCTTTCGCACTTATTGACGAACTACAAAGATTTAGAATAAAGATGTACTAGATTTAACCTAGTAAAGACCAACTGAATTAGATTATTAATCCATTAAGACTTTTGCACTTATTGGAATGAACTACATTAATTTAGGACAAAAAAAAAATAGAATACACCTAGTAAAGACCTTATTGACCAAAAATATTAATCCATTAAAACTGACTAGAATAAACTTATGACTTTTGAACTTCTTGGAAACATTGATTTAGAACAAAAATGGACAACAAAAAACCTAAAATTAACCAATTAATACATTTGCACGAATTGGACTATTATGTTGATTTAAAACAAAAATGGACTAGAATAAAACTAAAGACAAAAATTACCTAAAATATTATTCCATTAAGACTTTTGCAGTTATTGGACGGACTACAACGATTTAGAACTAAAATGCACTAAAATAAACCTATTATAGACAAAAATGACAAAATTGACAAAAACCTAGTTAATACCAAAATTACCTAAAATCGTTATCCATTAAGACTTTGCACTTATTGGACGTATTACAATGATTTTGCACCAAAATAGACTAGAATAACTATTAAAGACCAAAATGACCTAAAATATTACCCCATCATGACTTTTGCACTAATTGGTCAAACTACGTTGATTTAGAATCAAAATGCACTAGAAAAAACCTAGTAAATACGAAAATGACAAAAAAACATAAATCCATTAAGACTTTAGCCCTTATTGGATGAACTGCGATGATTTAGAACCAAAATGGATTAGATTAAACCTAGTATATTCGAAAATGACCTAAATTCTTAATCCATTAAGACTTTTGCATTTAATGAACGAGCTACAATGATTTACAATCAAAATGGACTAGAATAAACCAAGTAAAGACCAAAATGACCAAAAGTACTAATGCAATAAATTTTTTGAACTTATTGGACAAACTTTAATGGTTTAGAAACAAAATGGACTAGAATAAACATAGTAAAGACCAAAATAATATAAAATATTAATCCATTAAGATTTTTTACTTATTGGATAAACTACAATGATATAGAACAAAAATGGACTAGGTTAAATCTAGTTAATTCCAAATTGACCTAAAATCTTAATCCATTAAGAGTTTTGTACATGTTGAACGAACTACAATGATTTAGAACCAAAATAAACTAGAATAAACCTTGTAAAGACCAAAATGACCTAAAATTTTAATCCATTAAGACATTTGCATTTATTTACAAAATACAATGATTAAGAACCAAAATAGACTTGAAAAAACATTGTAAAGACCGAAATTACCAAAATTATTATTCCATTAAGACTTTTGCACTTATTGGACGGACTACAATGATTTAGTACCCAAGAATAGTAGATAAAACCTAGTTAATATCAAAATGACCTAAAAGATTTATCTATCAAGACTTTTGCACTTATTTGACGAACTACAATGATTTAGAACCAAAATGGACTAGAATAAGCCTATTAAAGACCAAAATAACCTAAAATACTAATTCACTAAAACTTTTGCACTTATTGGACGGACTATATTGATTTAGAACAAAAATGGACTAGAATAAACATACTTTATACCAAAATGACCTAAAATTTTAATCCATTTAGGCTTTCACACTTATTGGAAGAACTACAAAGATTTAGATTAAAAATGGACAAGAATAAAGCTCGTAATGACCAAAGTGACTTAGAATATTAATCCATTAAGACTTTTGCATTAACTGGAAAAATTATATTGATTTATAACCAAAATAGACTAGAATAAACCTGGTAAACACCAAAATGACCTAAAATATTAATCCATTAAAACCTTTTCATTTATTAGACGAAGTACAATGATTAAGAACCAATATGGACTATATTAAACCTATTTAATACCAAATTGACCTAAAATCTTTATCCATTAAGACTTTTGAACTTATTGGACGAATTACAATGATTTAGCACCAAAATGGACTAGAATAAAAATTAGAGATCAAAATGACCTAAAAGTTTACCCCATTAAGACTTTTGCTCTTGTTGAACAACTATGTTGATCTAGAATCCAAATGCACTAGAGTGAAACTAGTAAAAACCTAAATGACCTAAAATATTAATCCACAAAGACTTTTGCACTTATTGGAGGAACTACAATAATTCAGAATCAAAATGGACTAGAATAAACCTACTAAAGACAAAAATGACCTATAATATTAATCCATTAACATTTTTACACTTATTGGGTGAATCACAGTGATTTAGAATCAAAATGGACTAGATTAAACATAGTTAAAACCAAAATAACCTAAAATGTTAATCCATTGAGACTTTTGCACTTATGGAACAAACTACAGTGATTTAGAACCAAAAAGGAATAGAATAAACATGGTAAAGACAAAAGTTACCTAAAATATTAATCCATTAAGTTTCCGCACTTATTGAAAGAACTAGCTTGATTTAGAACCAAAAAAGACTAGAATAAACCTAATTAATATCAAAATGCCCAAAAATCTTAATCCATTAAGAGATTTGCACTTATTGGATGAACTATAATGATTTTGAACCAAAATGGAGTACAATAAACCTAGTAAACACAAAAATAAACTAAAATATTAAACCATCATGACTTTTACACTTAGAGGACGAACTACATTTATTTATAATTAAAATGGACTAGATTAAACCTAGTTTATATCGAAATGACCTAACATTTTAATCCATTTAGGCTTTTGCACTTATAGGATGAACTACAATGATTTAGAATAAAAATGGACTAGAATAAACCTTGTAAAGACAAAACTGACTTAGAATATTAATCCATGAAGACATTTGCACTTTTTGGATGAACTACATTGATTTAGAACAAACATTAAATATAATACACATAGTAAAGACCTAAGTGATTAAAAAATTAATCCATTAAGACTTTTTCCATTTTTGGATGAACTACATTGATTTAGAACCAAAATGAACTAGATTTAACTTACTTTATACAAAAACGACCTAAAATACTATTCCATTAAGACTTTTCCACTTATTGGACGAACTACAATGATTTAGAACCAAAATGGATTATAATAAACATAGTAAAGACCAAAATGACCTAATATGTAAATCCATTAAGACTTTTGCACTTATTTGACGATCTACAATGATTTTAAACCAAAATGGATCAGAATAAACCTAGTAAAGACCAAAATGACATAAAATATAAATCAATTAAGACTTATGCATTTATTGGACGAACTGTTGGACTTTAGTCCTTGAATCCTAATTTTGACATAATTAACAAACATACAATGTTCATACATCATATGATAAATCTAACATTTTAATTGAGCAAGATTTCAGGAACAACAATCCAATCCTACACACTTGATACAAATTGCTTGGAACACAAGAAATCAACAAAAGTTGATCATTGACTGAGTAAATCGATTGAGAAATCGATTTCATAACAAGGGTGTAAGGAAACATAACTGTTTGTGATTGTATAATCGATTAAGGAATCGACTGGCACTATTAAAAATGAAAATTGCACAAGTCAGTGGCACCCTGTTTTACAGGCTAATCGATTGTACACATCACAAAGTAAAACTGGTTGAAACCAATCGACTGGCAAATCGATTGATCAAGTCACAGTGAGAATCCAATTTCTAGGGTAATCGATTGGCAAATCGATTGCTTAGATAATATTTGAAAAATAACTTGACCTGTGACAAACACAATCGATTGGACAATCTATTGTGAGAATTTCAATCATGTTATGTTTGGTTGCAATCGATTGGGAAATCGATTGAACTAAATATCAGGTAAGAATTTTTCAGGCAAATACAAACAAATCGATTGGCACTTCGATTAACATCAAAATAGCTAAGTCACTGTCTTAAACACAATCGATTGGCAAATCGATTGAAAGAACCTTTTTGAAATCACAGTGAACTTTGAGCTTATGCCCAAATCGATTCTGAGTATTTGTAAATCGATTATGAGACTTAATAAATCGATTAAGTAATCGATTGGTCTGATTTTTACTTTGAACAAAACACCTACAATCGATTATGAAATCGATGCATATAAGTCTTAACATAATTCACTAAAAAGAGTTTGTTTAAAGAATCGATTGACAAATCGATTGGCTTATGTAGTTTCAAGATTCAAGAAAAACAAGACCCGCGATAATCGATTGGCAAATCGATTAGACCTGTTTTATAACTTTAATGAATCGATTGGCAAATCGATTTATTAGTTGTTTTTCAAAAACTATATAAACTGTTTTCAATCATTCTCTCATTAACAATGACAAACACTCATAAACTCTCATTAACACAATACAACACATTGTTAACATTCTAATATTGCTTTTTCAGATCAAAGCCAAAAAGATTATCCATAATCATTGAGAGAGCTGAAAAAGTAATCTTGAGAGAAAAGACAATGTTCTCATAATCCATCATTGAATAACCAGATTCGTGAGAAGACACATTGTTCAAGATTCAAGACTTCTGTTACTACTTCTTTTATTATGTTTGATAAAAATACTTTGTAAAGAAAACGACTGCTAGAAATCCAGCTAGAAACTGGTGGCGATCTTCTTGGGTGAGAGGCCTCATCAAGAAGGAGCCGTACTTTGATTTTGTGTGAGTCTGCTGATTGACTACAAGGATCAAGGGGTGAGCAATAGGAAAGAGATTGTGAGAGATAGATAGGTTTCGAGGAAACTGGACAATCTGTAAACAATTCACAATTCTTTCTATTGGAGAAAAAGCTGAAATCCAGTTGGATTGTCAGGACTGGATGTAGGTTGTCTCGTTGACAACTGAACCAGGATAAATCTTGGTGCATTCTATCCCTTATCTTTTTACTTTTAATTGATAATCTTGTATGCCGCATTATAATTCCGCTGTGTATGTAATATTGCTTTAATTTGATTAAAGACTGATATATTCTGATTATTTCGAGGTCATAATAATCAACAATTGGCCTCAGAGCTTGACTTTTCGAGAGGTAAAACTCATAAAAGGAATATGGCCTCAACTGATTTTCTGGGAGAAGGCGCATCACTAGCAAGACCCCCAGCATTCAATGGAACAACTTATATGTACTGGAAGCACAGGATGCTGATATTCCTGGAAGCCAGTGGCATAGACAGCCTTGACGCTGTTGAAAATGGCCCATACATTCCCAAGATTGCAGGAACAAATGACTCGATGATTCCCAAGCCCAGAGCCGAATGGTCTGAGGACGATAAAAAGAAGGTAGGTTATAATGCTAAAGCTAAGAACATTATAACATCTGCTTTGTGTGCAGAAGAATTCTTTAGGGTATCAAACTGCAAATCAGCAAAGGAAATGTGGGACATTCTTCAAGAAACACATGAAGGAACCACAGATGTGAAAAGAGCTCGCGTAAATACACTTATGCACGAATACGAATTGTTCAGCATGAAGAAAGATGAATCTATAAGTGATCTACAAACGAG
>NC_021165.2:44872701-44875020 GCF_000331145.2 Cicer arietinum
GTACTATATGCTGCTTGTTGTCTAATTCAGATGAAACATGGCTTTGGCATAAAAGAATTGCTCATATACACATAAATCATTTGAATAAACTTGTCAGCAAACAGTTAGTCTTAGGTCTACCAAATAGGAAGTTCTCTAAAGATAGACTGTGTGATGCATGTGAGAAAAGTAAACTGGTTAAGACTCCATTTCCCTCTATAGACTTGGTTAGAACAAATAGAGTTTTACAACTAGTTCACATGGACCTTTTTGGACCTGCCCAAGTTAAGAGTTTAGGTGGAAACCTGTATGGATATGTGCTGGTTGATGATTATTCTAGATTCACATGGACTTACTTTTTAGCTCATAAAAGTGATACATTCTCTGTTTTCAAAAAGTTTGCTGCTTTAGTACAAAATGAGAATGATCTGAAAATTGTTTCAATAAAAAGTGATCATGGAGGTGAATTCCAAAATGATGCTTTTCAAAATTATTGTGAACTACATGGAATCAACCACATATATTCTGCCCCTAGGACACCACAGCAGAATGGGGTAGTGGAGAGGAAAAATAGATCCCTAGAAGAGTTAGCTAGGACCATGCTTAAGGACTCCAACCTACCTAAGTACTTTTGGGCAGATGCAATTAGTACAGCCACTCATGTTGTAAATAGAGTTCTCATTAGGCCCCTGCTTAGGAAAACACCCTATGAGCTTTACAAGGGTAGAAAACCAAACCTTTCCTACTTTAGAATCTTTGGTTGTAAGTGCTTTGTGTTGAACAATGGCAAAGAACACCTAGGAAAGTTTGACCCTAAGGCAGATGAAGGTATCTTTTTAGGATATTCCCAAACTAGTAAGGCCTATAGAATCTACAACAAAAGAACAAAGACCATAGAAGAGTCAGTTCATGTAAAGTTTGATGAATTATTTACAGAAAACTTGAACAAAACTCCTTCTAAGGTTGATGACTTTTTGGACGAAGTTGTAGAATCTGAACCACTAGAACAACCTATAGCTGACCCTCCAACTAGATCAGACCTTGTAGAACCTATAGAAACCAGTGAGTTGCCTAAGGAATGGAAGTTCAACAGAAACCACCCTTTAGACAACATTATAGGCGATATCTCTAAAGGTGTTGCAACTAGGAGAAACCTTAGTCAGTTTTGTAACTTTACAGCCTTTGTATCTCAGATTGAACCTAAGAACATTAAGGAAGCCCTGTTAGATAGTGAGTGGATACTTGCTATGCAAGAGGAGTTAAACCAGTTTGAGAGAAACAAGGTGTGGAGTTTAGTACCTAGGCCAGAGGGTAAGCATGTCATAGGAACCAGATGGGTGTTCAGAAACAAGTTGGATGAGAATGGTGTGATAACAAGGAACAAAGCTAGACTAGTAGCCAAGGGTTATAGTCAAGAGGAGGGAATAGATTTTGATGAAACCTATGCCCCTGTAGCTAGATTAGAAGCCATAAGAATTTTATTGGCTTATGCTTGTATAATGGACTTTAATCTTTATCAAATGGATGTGAAAAGTGCCTTTCTCAATGGTGACCTTCAAGAGGAAGTTTTTGTTAGCCAAACACCTGGTTTTGAAAATCCTGATTTTCCTAATCATGTGTATAAGCTCTCAAAGGCCCTCTATGGGTTAAAACAAGCTCCAAGAGCTTGGTATGAGAAGCTCAGCAATTTCCTTATTCAACAAAACTTTTTAAGAGGAAATGTTGACAAGACCCTTTTCACAAAAACTACTGGAAATGATATCTTGCTTGTCCAAGTATATGTTGATGACATAATATTTGGATCTACAAATAATAAACTGTGCAAAGAATTTGAAAATTTGATGAAAGGTAAATTTGAAATGTCAATGATGGGTGAACTGTCATATTTCTTGGGATTTCAAATTAACCAAAGCAAGCAAGGCATTTTCATTAGTCAATCTAAATACTGTTCTGATTTGATAAAGAAATTTAACTTTGAAAATCTTAAGTCCATTGATACACCCATGAGTCAAGGAAATTTCTTAGACCGAGATGAGAAAGGTAAACCTGTAGATGTTACTAGATTTCGTGGTATGATAGGATCTCTGCTCTACCTTACAGCAAGCCGACCAGACATCATGTTCAGTGTTTGTATGTGTGCAAGGTATCAATCAAATCCAAAGGAATCTCACTTCAGTGCAGTTAAGAGAATTTTCAGATACTTGGTAGGAACTAAGAGTCTTGGATTGTGGTATCCAAAAGGATCAACTTGTACTTTAGTTGGTTACTCAGATTCAGACTTTGCCGGATGTAAACTCGACAGGAAAAGTACCTCAGGAACTTGTCACCTACTTGGAAACT
>NC_021165.2:44875075-44877006 GCF_000331145.2 Cicer arietinum
AGATACTATGGATGAAACAACACTTATTGGACTTTGGTGTTGACTTGGGAACAGTACCTATCATGTGTGATAACACAAGTGCAATAAGTATAACCAAGAATCCAGTAATGCACTCCAGGACCAAACACATTGAAGTAAGACATCATTTTATAAGAGATCACTTTCAAAATGGAATCATTAAGCTTGAGTATGTTAACACTGCCGAACAGTTAGCTGACATCTTCACAAAAGCTTTACCAAGAGAAAGCTTTCTGTATATAAGGATGAGACTAGGGATCATTGATCCTAGTGAGGTATGATCGTTGATTTTTTTGTTTCATGGGATTTCTGGTGTTTGCAGTTGTTTCTCCAGTTAAATCGATTTGGAAATCGATTACCAGCATGGTAAATGGTTTATAAAATCGATTGCTTTGGCCCCAGAATTCAAAGTTCAGATTTTTTTTTAAAACTTGCCCGAGCGTCGATTGGGAAATCGACTAGCTCTTCTTTCAACGTTAAGACAATCGATTTGGACATCGATTAAGTAAAACTGGAATTCGATTTGGGAATCCATTTGAAATAAGACCGTTGTAACTAGCCATTATGAGTAATAATTACTAAATCGATTGACATTACCAGTAACGGTAACCTAATCGATTTGGGAATCGATTTACACGATTAAGGGTTTAAATAGGAACAGTTCTCAATCGATTTCTGCACTGCATTTCTTCAGTTTTCACTAATTATCTCTGATTGCTTCATCCTTCTGTCTCTGCTATTGTTATTTTGTTGCTATCTACATTCAATCTACAATCTATCTACTTCAATATACGAGTATGGCAAGAGTAAAACAAACCCAGGCACGCGCTCCTTCACCTTCATCATCTTCAACCAGTGAAACCCCTTCACCACCACCCACTCTAACAAAAAGAGTACCAATACCTACACATAAAATACTTGCCAAAGACAAAGGCAAGGCACCCGCTCCTATTCAAGAGAAGCCTAAAAAGCGAAAGGAACCCCCAACGGAAAAACTCATGGCTGATGCCATGAAAGTAATTTCACAAAAGAGGAAGAAGAAATCTGTTTCCTCACCCCCTGCCAAGAAAGTACCCGCATCCAAGGAAAAAGATGTTGAACCTTCTATACCATCAGACTCTCTGAAGAGAAAAATCCATGAGGGTAGAACTCTGGATTTTGCATACTTTGATACTGACGGTTTTACGTTTCAGAATCATCTGCGATTTCACGGTCTTGAGAGCTTTCTATCTTCTACACTCGACAGTTATCCACGTTTGATAAGGGAATTTTATTCCACGTTTAAGCTGACTGAAGAAGGTTTTAAGGATCAAGTCAAAGGTAAAAGGATTGCTATGTCATTTGATGATTTTTCTACCTTATCAGGATTGCCTTTTTACGAAAAATCTATCGACGGCAGTTCTGAAGCTGATACGGCTGACGAAGGTTGGGAAGAATCTGTTGACAGGCATGCTGCAGTAAAGGACCTGATGATTGATGGTTTTGTGGAAACCATTTCATTACCTATCGGTCAAATGAAGGTCCAACATCGGATGTTGATGTACACGCTGACCAGGATGCTTGTACCTCGTTCAGGCAACCATGCAGTAGTTCAGAAACTGGACATACTACTGTTATGGGGCTTATCAAAGGAGCTCAGGATGAGCTGGACTTGGATTGTGCTAAGGCACATGCTAGAAGCTTCACAGAGCAAGCTTATGTTGCCTTATCCACAGCTGATTACCAAGATTCTTAAACATTTCAAGGTTTCGTTTGTTAAGAAAGAATCTGCAAAAACCACTCTGATATTTGGAGAATCAATTGTAAACCAAATGCAATTGAAAAGGTTACATGGTATATGGAGAAGCCCTCAGGCTACTATTGAACCAGCACAACCTCAGCCACAACCACAACCTCAACCTGCTACTGCCACA
>NC_021165.2:44878657-44882843 GCF_000331145.2 Cicer arietinum
GAACAAAACACCTGCAATCGATTATGCAATCGATTCATATAAGTCTGAACATAATTTACTGAAAAGAGTTTTTAAAAGAATCGATTGGCAAATCGATTGGCTTATGTGGTTTCAAGATTCAAGAAAAACAAGACCCGCGATAATCGATTGGCAAATCGATTAGACCTGTTTTATAACTTTAATGAATCGATTGGCAAATCGATTTATTAGTTGTTTTTCAGAAACTATATAAACTGTTTTCAATCTTTCTCTCATTAACAATTCATGAAAAGTGATAAACACTCATAAACTCTCATTAACACAATACAACACATTGTTAACATTCTGATATTGCTTTTTCAGATCAAAGCCAAAAAGATTATCCTTAATCATTGAGAGAGCTGAAAAAGTATTCTTGAGAGAAAAGACAATGTTCTCATAATCCATCATTGAATAACCAGATTCGTGAGAAGACACATTGTTCAAGATTGAAGATTTCTTTTACTACTTCTTTTATTCTATTTGAAATAAATACTTTGTAAAGAAAACGACTGCTAGAAATCCAGCTAGAAACTGGTGGCGATCTTCTTGGGTGAGAGGCCTCATCAAGAAGGAGTCGTACTTTGATTTTGTTTGAGTCTGTTGATTGACTACGAGGATCAAAGGGTGAGCAATAGGAAAGAGATTGTGAGAGATAGATAGGTTTCGAGGAAACTGGACAATCTGTAAATAATTCACAATTCTTTCTATTGGAGAAAAAGCTGAAATCCAGTTGGATTGTCAGGACTGGATGTAGGTTGTCTCGTTGACAACTGAACTAGGATAAATCGTGGTGCATTCTATCCTTTATCTTTTTACTTTTAATTGCTAATCGTGTATGCCGCATTATAATTCCGTTGTGTATGTAATATTGCTTTAATTTGATTAAAGACTGATATATTCTGATTATTTCGTGGTCATAATAATCAACACGAACTACAATGATTAAGAACCAAAATCGAGTAGATTAAACCTAGTTACAACCAAACTACCCTGAAATCTTAATTCATTTAGACTTTTGCACTTATTGGATGAACTACATTGATATAGAACTAAAATAGACTTGAATAAATATAGCAAAGACCAAAATGACCTAAAATATTAATCCATTAAGAATTCTGCTCAAATTGGATGAACTACATTGATTTAGAACCAAAATGGACAAGAATAAAGCTAATAATAACCAAAATGACCTAAAATATTAACCCATTAAGATTTGTGCACTTATTGAATGAACTACAATGATTTAGAACCAAATTGGACTAAAATAAACTTAGTACATACCAAAATGACCTAAAATATTATTCCATTAAGACTTTCACACTTATTGGATGAACAACAATGATTTAGAACCAAAATGGACTAGAATAAACATAGGAAAGACCAAAATGACCTAAAATGTAAATCCATTAAGACTTTTGCACTTATTGGACGAACTACAATTATTTAAAACCAAAATGGAGTAGAATAAATCTAGTAAAGACCAAAATGACCAGTAATACTTTTGCACTTATTGGACGAACAACAATGATAAAGAACCAAAATAGTCTAGATTAAACCTAGTTAAAACCAAAATATCCTAAAATCTTAATTCATAGAGACTTTTGCTCTTATTGGAGGAACTACCGTGATTTAGAACTAAAATAGACTACAATAAACATAGCAAAGACCAATATGACCTAAAATATTAATCCATTAAGAATTCTGAACTAATTTGACGAATTATGTTGATTTAGAACAAAAATGGACTAGAATAATCATAGTAAGGACCAAAATGACCTAAAATATTAATCCATTAAGATTTTTACACTTATTGGACGAACAAGATTTATTTAGAATCAAACAAGACTGGAATAAACCTAGTTATTACCAAAATGCCCTAAGTATTAATCCATCAAGAGATTTGCACTTGTTGGATGAACTACAATGATTTAGAACCAAAATGGACTAGAATAAACCTAGTAAAGACAAAAATAAACTAAAATATTAATGACTTTTGCACTTAGAGAACGAACTATATTTATTAATAATTAAAATGGACTAGATTAAACCTAATTTATACCAAACTGACCTAAAATTTTAATCCATTCAGGATTTCGCACTTATTGGACAATTACAAAGATTTAGTATAAAAATGTACTAGAATAAACCTAGTAACGATAAAACTGACTTACAATATTAATCCATTAAGACATTTGCACCTTTTTGGACGAACTACATCGATTTAGAACAAAAATAAAATATAACACACCTAGTAAAGACCTAAGTGACACAAAATATTAATCCATTAGGACTTTTGCACTTTTTGGACGAACCACGTTGACTTAGAACCAAAATGGACTAGAATAAATATTAATCCATTAAGTCTTTTGCACTAATAGAACGAATTATATTGATTTAGAACCAAAATAGACTAGAATAAACCTACTAAAGACCAAAATGACCTAATATATTAATCTATTAAGATTTTTTCACTTATTCGACGAACTACAATGATTAAGAATCAAAATGAACTAGATTAAACCTACTTTATACCCAAATTACCTAAAATATTACTCCGTTAAGACTACTGCACTTATTGAACGAACTACAATGATTTAGAACAATAATGGAATAGCATAAACCAAGTAAAGACCAAAATGACCTAAAATAATAATCCATTAAGAATTTTGAACTTATTGGACAAACTACAATGATTCAGAACCAAAATAGACTAGAATAACCCTAGTAAATTCCAAAATAGCCTAAAACATTTATCCATGAAGACTTTTTCCCTTATTGGATGAACTACAATGATTTAGAACCAAAATAACCTACAATTTTAATCCATTAAGATTTTTACTCTTATTGGATAAATTACAAAGACTTAGAACCAAAATGAATAGATTAAACTAAGTTTATACCAAACTAACCTAAAATCTTAATCCCTATGCACTTATTGAACGAACTTCGTTGATTTAGAACCAAATTAGACTAGAATAAAACTAGTAAAGACCAAAATGACCAAAAATATTAATCCATTAAAACTCTGGCACTTGTTGGACGAACTACAATAATTTAGAACCAAAGTGGACTAGAATAAACCTAGTAAAGACCAAAATGACCTAAAATATTAATCCATTAAGACTTTTTCACTTATTCCATGAACTACAATGATATAGAACCAAAAGGCACTAGATTAAACCTAGTTAATACCAAAATAACCTAAAATCTTAGTCCATTAAGACTTTTGCACTTATTTAACAAACTACAATGATTTAGAACCAAAATAGACTAATATAAACATTGTAAAGACCAAAATAACCTAAAATATTAATACATCAAGACTTTAGCATTTATTAGACGAACAAGATATTGTAAAATATGACCTCTATTGTCTGAAAAGGTATATGACGGTTTTTAAAAAATTGCAACAACATTGATAATCAATTTAACAAAAGAACACTTTTATTAAACTAATGATCAATCACGGTCCCAAGGAATTGTTTCTAAGCGAAGGTTCACACTTACATGTATTGACTAATTACTAGTTCAGCACATATAGTAATTGTTCTACAAATTAATCAAGATACAAGCATGCAATCAAGATTAATCATACAATCATACAATGAAACAATGCAAGATGGAAATAAATAGTAAGGGATAGAGAGTAGTGCACCGCGATCTTTATACTGGTTCAGCCATCTATCTGACGACCTACGTCCAGTCCCGAAATTAAACGATTTCGGCCTTTTTCAATAGAATCTTTTATAGTGTTTTACAGATGTTCCAGCGCTCCCGGCCTATCAATCTTAAAACTCTCTCTCTATTCTATTTGGCAACCACTATATCCCAGAGTTTCTCTACAAACTCTTCCAAGATCACAATAAAGCTTCTTCTTGATGAGCCCTCTCAACAATGAAGATAACTACCAGTTTCACTACTGGATTTTTATCAGTTCTTTCTTTACAAAATCTTTGTTACAGAAAATATAAAAGATATACAGAATTTGGTCTCAATCACTTGCAATGAATCTGACACAAGAAGTTGTTTGTCCATTTGAGTGTTTGTGTGATCATTCTCTTTTTCTCTCAAGAGGTCTTTTTCAGCTCTCTATTGATTATGAATAATCGTTGGTTATGGGTCTGAAAAAGCAATATCAAAGGTTATTCAAATGTTATCAAAAGTT
>NC_021165.2:44883565-44888334 GCF_000331145.2 Cicer arietinum
CGATTGCATAATCGATTTAAGGTGTTTTGTTCCAACAACGAGATCAAAACAATCGATTACCCAGTCGATTCATTAAGTCACATAATCGATTCATTAATACACATAATCGATTTGGCCATATATTTAGTGTTCCCTGTAACTCAAATTTTTGTGTCAATCGATTTGCCAATCGATTGGGTTTAAAACAGGGATTTAGCTTATTTCAAGTAAATCAATGTGCCAATCGATTAAGTGTTATGTTCCTGAAAAATGATTTTACCAGTTTGTTCAGTTCAATCGATTGCCTAATTGATTGATACCAAACTTGTTTCAATGGAATTTTTCACAATGGATTGTCCAATCGTTTGTGTTTGTCACAGACCATGTTCCTTACGAAATCTTTTTTTACGAAATCGATTTGCCAATCGATTAGCGTATTAAATGGCTTGGCCCTGTGACTTGCACAATCGATTTGTCAATCCATGTATCTAATCAACTTTAGTCTTTGTGATTTGTACAATCGATGTGCCAATCGATTATCGGGCTAAACGGCTTGCCTCTAACTTGCACAATTTTTATCAATGATTGTTCCAGTCGATTGCCTAATCGATTGTTTAATCACAGACTACACACTTTCATACAACCCTTTTACATAATCGATTGCCTAATCCATTTGCTCAGTAGATTTTCCAACTTTTGTTTATTCCTTGAGTTCCAAGAAATTGTCTCAAGTATGTAGGGTTGAATTGTTGTTCCTGAAATCTTACTCAGTTAAAATGTTAGATTTATCACATAATGTATGAACATTGTATGTTTGTTAATTATGTCAAAATTAGGATTAAGGGGACTTAAGTCCAACAATCTCCCCCTTTTTGCATAAGTGACAAGCATACAATTTTAACTTGAGTTTAGCATTTCAAGGAATTTACCAAAATAGGTACTAGTAACAGAGCATAAGTACCAATATTATTTACCAAAATCTGAGTAATTTAAGTAGTCATCAGAGCAGCAATTTTCAGCAGAGAAGCAACAGCAACATAAGTAGCATGTTAAAAATGTTACCACAAGTTATAATGTCTCTCCCCCTTTGTCAGTTAATGCCAAAAGCGCTAACAGGAGAAAGTAGCAAAATGAAATTTCTCCCCCTATGTTAGTAAACATAAGCACCGGGGATAATTATGGTTTCAGAGCAAACAAATATCAGTGTATCAGAGCAAAAACATATGCAGATTAAACAGATTATGGCAATAGATCAGAGAACAATTGAATAAACGTGCTCATATGTCATAAATTGAATAAAATAGTACAGCAATAACAAGACATTACAACACAACAAAGAACCTAAAAACCTAATCACCTAAACCAGACTGTTCCTCACTATTAGCCAAGGGAGAGGTAGAGACTACTGTATTACTCTCAGCAGGTGTCTCCTCAACGTGAGGTTCAGAACTATCTAGGGGAGTGGGATTTTGTTCCTCTGTTGCTTGCCGGCCGATATCCGCAATATCTTCAAAAGATAGCTTAATGCCCAAATGAACTTGTATCGCATCAACATTCTGAACAACTGAGTTCAGAGATGCCTGGAGTGTCTTCAAAGCAGCTTCCATTTGATCATTTGACGCTTGCATCTTAGCGTTGTGAGCCGCCTGAGCTTCCATAAACTCTAGCATCTTTGCAAAGAACTCAAGAGGGGCTGCTACTGGCTCAGCAGCTTGTTGTGTAGTAGGCTGAACAGGTTCAGCATTTGGTAGGGGCCTTATCCAGATACCATTTACCCTTTTCAATTGCATTTGATTGACAATTGATTCACCAAAAACAAGGGTGGTTTTGGAAGATTCTTCATCGACAAGTGACACCTTGAACTGTCTCAGAATCTTGGTGATTAACTGGGGATAGGGCATCACCAGCTTGCTCTGCGATGCTTCCATCATATGCTTCAGCACTATCCATGTCCAGCTCATCTTGAGCTCTTTGGACAGTCCCCACAACAGCAGTATGTCCAGCTTCTGGACGACGACATGGTTTCCGGATCGAGCCACCAGCATCCGGGTTAAAGTGTACAGAAGCATCCGATGATGGACCTTCATTTGACCAATCGGCAGCGAAATAGTTTCGACAAAGCCTTCGACCATCAGGTCCTTCACAGCAGTGTGTTTATCAAAAGAAACTTCCCAGCCTTCATCCGCAGTTTCAGCCTCAGAACTGCCATCAATTGATTTTCCGTGAAAGGGCAGTCCTGACAGAGTTGAGAAATCTTCAAAAGCCATGGAGATCCTCTTGCCTTTGACTTCAGCCTTGAAGCCATTATCAATGAGCTTGAAGGTGGAATAGAATGCTCTAATTAACTTCGGATAAGTGTCAAGTGAGGAGGAGAGAAAGTTTTCAAGACCATGAAACCTCAAATGGTCTTGGAAAGTAAAACCATCTGAATCAAAATAGGAGAAGTCCAGAGTCCTAGCCTCATGGATTTTTCTTTTTAGAAAATTAGGTGGGATAACAAATTATGCAGCTTTATCCTTGGACGAATGAGCTTTCTTTGGAGGAGGAGAAGAAACCGTTTTGTTCTTTTTCTGAGTAACCTCCTTCATAGCACCAGCCATGAGCTTCTTAGTAGGGGGCTCCTTGCGTTTCTTTGATTTTCCTTGATCAATAGCAGCAGCTTTGCCTTTGTCTTTGGCAAGTATTTTGTGGGTAGGAATGGGAGCCCGTTTTAACATGGTTGGTGGGGGAGAAGGGGTTCGCCCACTAGAAGACGAAGATGGTGATGGAGTTATGGGTTGGGTTTGTTTAACACGAGCCATTGTAGGAGATGATATGTGTTTGAATGCAGAGATAAGTCAGGGATGGTTGGGAAAACAGAGTATTGAGAAATAGCAGAGAGGTTTGAGAGAATCTGGAAAAAGTTGAGAAGAAATCGATTGGTAACTGTTCCTTTTTAAACCTTCAGACGCGACAATCGATGTCCAAATCGATTATGTTACCGTTGCTGGAGAAGCACAATCGATTTAGTAGAAATTGCATCTAACGGCTAGTAAACGTAAGTCACAACGGTCATAATGTGAATCGATTCCCAAATCGATGTCCTTTATTTACTCAATCGACGTCCAAATCGATGTCTTTAAAGTGGAGAAAAAGAAATACTGAACTAGTCGATTTCCAAATCGACGCTCGGGCTAGAGTCTGGAAAACGTTCTAGTTTTTGAAGTCTGGGGCCAATGCAATCGATGTTCCAATCGATTCTTTAAACTATATACCAAGCTAACAATCGATTTCCCAATCGATTGGACTGGAAATAGTTCAAGCACCAGAAGCTTCCTGTGATTTGGTACAAAGATCAGATCTCACTAGGATCTAGGATCCCTAGTTTCATCCTAATATAAAGGAAACTTTCTTTGGGCAAAGCTTTGGTAAAGATGTCAGCCAGCTGATCAGCTGTATTGACATATTCAAGCTTAATGATCCCATTTTGAAATTGGTCCCTTATAAAATGATGCCATACCTCTATGTGCTTGGTCCTAGAATGCATCACTGGATTCTTAGTAATGCTGATTGCACTTGTGTTATCACACAAGATAGGTACAGTCCCTAAGTCAACACCAAAATCAGATAAGTGTTGCCTCATCCAAAGGATCTATGCACAGCAACTATCAGCGGCAATGTACTCAGCTTCAGTTGTTGATAGTGCAATGCTGGTTTGTTTCTTGCTAAACCAAGACACAAGGGAGTTTCCTAGCAAGTGACAAGTACCAGAGGTACTTTTCCTATCTAGTTTGCATCCGGCAAAATCTGAATCTGAATACCCAACTAAAGTGCAGGTTGATCCCTTAGGATACCACAAGCCATAAATGTTATTAATTCTATCACCAACTAACTTTATACCTTTGTCATCTTTATGCTCAATTATACAAGATTGTGATGAAAAACTTACCTGGAAGCCTTTATCACATAGTTGGCTTATACTTAGCAGATTGTGTTTTGGCCCTTCTACGTACAAGACGTTTTTGATTACTGCAGTTGACTCATTGCCTATGTCACCAACACCACTTATCTTTCCTTTATTGTTGTCACCATATTTGACAAAATCTCCTTCCTTTAATGTTAGAGACAAAAACTTAGACTTGTCTCCTGTCATGTGCTTTGAGCATCCGCTATCTAGGTACCAAGAATGCCTTTTGGATGTCAATCACACCTGCAACACACAATCAAAATTTGATTTTAGGTACCCAATTGAAATTGGGTCCTGGGAGGTCAGTTTCAGATTTTTGTGTCTTTGCTATCCAAATCTGTTTCCATCCTCTGTTGGCTAGTTTTTTTAGTTTACAATTAGAAACAAAATGTCCCTTTCTGCAACAAAAATGACATGAACCAGCAAAGGATGAACGTTGATTTGATTTAGTAAAGATGTCATACATATTCCTTGAACTAACAGATTTCTGACTATGTTTGACATTTCTATTTTGCATATAACCAATACCACATCTAGTGTTATTCCTTTTAGCATGCATATTTGGTTTATATCCTAGACCAAATTTTTCATTAACATGTCTCTGGTTGCTAAGTATGACATTCAGTTTATCTTTACTACTAGTGAACTTCAATAAATCAGACTTTAATGATGCAACATTTTTTTCAAGTTCAATGCATCTTGCAGATTTGTCATGTGAATCCTTTTTCAGTTGTTCATACAAGTCCTCAATTTCCTTATGATCATTTTTCTTTTGTTCAAGCATTTTCTTTGTACTCAGCAACTGTTTAATAGAATTCACATACTCATCATGCAGTTCATTGAA
>NC_021165.2:44888604-44890100 GCF_000331145.2 Cicer arietinum
TGTCACTAGTCTTAGAACTTGATGGCTTTCTGAACTTGTTGTCTTTCTTTTTTAGAATTTTTTTAAACTTTTTGACAAGTAAACCAATCTCAGGCTCTTCGTCAGTCTCACTGCTTGACTCATCTGAGTAGCTTTCTTGTTCAGACTTTGATTGGTGCGTTTGGGATTTCAAAGACAGTCCTTTTCTTTTCCTGTCAGTCTGTTCAGTTTCACTTAGTCTATGGAGCTCCATCTCGTGCTCTCTCAGTTTTTCAAACAGTGTTGCAATAGACAGGCTGCTAAGATCTTTTGATTCTGCAATGGCAGTAATCTTTGGCTGCCATTCTCTAGTTAAACACCTCATCACTTTGCCGATTTGCTGATCATTGTCAATCTCCTTACCTAGAGCATTTAGGTTGTTGACTATGTGAGTAAATCTTGTCTGCATGTCATTAATGGATTCATCTTTCTTCATGCTAAACAGTTCGTACTCATGCATGAGAGTATTTGTTCTGGCCCTTTTCACATCAGTAGTTCCTTCATGTGTTTGTTGAAGAGTGTCCCACATCTCTTTAGCAGTCTTGCAGTTTGAGACCCTGAAAAATTCATCAGCTGATAATGCAGAGGTTATTATGTTCTTAGCCTTAGCATTATATCCTACCTTCTTCTTATCATCCTCAGACCATTCGGATCTGGGTTTAGGGATCAGTGAATCACCAGTCCCAGCTATTGAAGGTATGTAGGGTCCATTTTCTACAGCATCTAGAATATCAATACCACTAGCTTCTAGAAATATTAACATCCAATGTTTCCAATACATGTATGCGGCTCCATTGAACATCACTTTGCCGATTTGCTGATCATTGTCAATCTCCTTACCTAGAGCATTTAGGTTGTTGACTATGTGAGTAAATCTGGTCTGCATGTCATTAATGGATTCATCTTTCTTCATGCTAAACAGTCCGTACTCATGCATGAGAGTATTTGTTCTGGCCCTTTTCACATCAGTAGTTCCTTCATGTGTTTGTTGAAGAGTGTCCCACATCTCTTTAGCAGTCTTGCAGTTTGAAACCCTGAAAAATTCATCAGTTGATAATGCAGAGGTTATTATGTTCTTAGCCTTAGCATTATATCCTACTTTCTTCTTATCATGAAGGGTCCATTATATCCAGCTATTGTAGGTATGAAGGGTCTATTTTCTACAGCATCTAGAATATCAATACCACTAGCTTCTAGAAATATTAACATCCTATGTTTCCAATACATGTATGCGGCTCCATTGAAGGCAGGGGGCCTTGCAAGGGAAGCACCTTCTCCTAGAAATTCAATTGAGGCCATCTACTTCTATGAGAGTTACTCTAAAGAAGGTAGGCTCTGGATGCCAATTGTTGTAAAATATGACCTCTATTGTCTGAAAAGGTATATGACGGTTTTTAAAAAATTGCAACAACATTGATAATCAATTTAACAAAAGAACACTTTTATTAAACTAATGATCAATCACAGTCCCAAGGAAT
>NC_021165.2:44890392-44912546 GCF_000331145.2 Cicer arietinum
AAAGGTTATTCAAATGTTATCAAAAGTTTTTAGAGTAAGTGATTGAAAACCGTTAATATAGTTTCTGAAAAACAACATATAAATCGATTTCCCAATCGATTCATTAATGTAATAAAACAGGCTCAATCGATTAGCCAATCGATTATCGCAAGTCTTACACTTTTCAGAAGATTATGTGTAGTTTATATTTGAATTGATTGCATATTCGATTTAAGGTGTTTTGTTCCGACAACGAGATCAAAACAATCGATTACTCAGTCGATTCATTAAGTCACATAATCGATTCATTAATACACATAATCGATTTGGCCATATATTGAGTATTCCCTGTAACTCAAATTTTTGTGTCAATCGATTTGCCAATCGATTGGGTTTAAAATAGGGATTTAGCTTATTTCAAGTAAATCAATGTGCCAATCGATTAAGTGTTATGTTTCTGAAAATAGATTTTACCAGTTTGTTCAGTTCAATCGATTGCCTAATCGATTGATACCTAACTTGTTTCAATGGAATTTTTCACAATGGATTGTCCAATCGATTGTATTTGTCACATACCATGTTCCTTATGAAATCTTTTTTTACGAAACCGATTTGCCAATCGATTAGCGTATTAAATGGCTTGGCCCTGTGACTTGCACAATCGATTTGTCAATCGATGTATCTAATTAGCTTTAGTCTTTGTGATTTGAACAATCGATGTGCCAATGGATTATCGGGCTAAACGGCTTGCGTCTGACTTGCACAATTTTTATCAATGATTGTGCCAGTCGATTGCCTAATCGATTGTTTAATCACAGACTACACACTTTCATACAACCCTTTTACATAATCGATTGCCTAATCGATTTGCTCAGTAGATTTTCCAACTTTTTTTGATTCCTTGAGTTCCAAACAATTGTCTCAAGTATGTATGGTTGAATTGCTGTTCCTGAAATCTTACTCAGTTAAAATGTTAGATTTATCACATAATGTATGAACATTGTATGTTTGTTAATTATGTCAAAATTAGAATTAAGGGGACTTAAGTCCAACACAAGATCGATATAGAACCAAAATGGACTAGAGTAAATATAGTAAAGACCAAAATGACCTAAAATGGAAATCCATTAAGACCTTTCCAATTATTGGACGAACTACAATGATTAGAACCAAAATAGACTAGAATAAACCTAGTAAAGACCAAAATTACCTAAAATATAAATTCATTAAGACTTTTGCACTTATTGGACGAACTACAATGATAAAGAACCAAAATGAACTAGATTAAACCTAGTTAAAACCAAAATACCCAAAAATCTTAATTCATTCAGACTTTTGCACTTATTGGACGAACTACAATGATTTACAACTAAAATAGACTTGAATAAACATAAAAAAGACCAACATGAACTAAAATATTAGTCCATTAAGACTTTTAAACTTATTCAACGAACTACATTGATTTAGAATTAAAATGGACTAGATTAAACCTAAATATTACCAAAATGACATAAAATCTTAATCTGTTAAAACTTTTCCACTTATTGGATGAACTGCAATGATATAGAACCAAAACGGACTAGAATAATCCTAGTAAAGACCAAAATTATAAAAAATATTAATCCATTAAGACTTTTGGGTTTATTGGACGAACTACAATGATTTAGAACCAAATTGACAAGAATAAACCTAGTATAACAAAAATGACCTAAAATATAAACTCATTAAGATTTCTACACTTATTCGATGAACTACAATGATTTAGAACCAAAATGGACAAAAATAAACCTAGTAAATATCAAAATGACCTAAAATATTAAACAATTAAGACTTTTACTTCATTGGACAAGACTAAAATGGACTACAATAAACCTAGTAAAGGCAAAAATGACCAATAATAATGATCCATTAAGACTTTTGCACTTATTGAACGAACTACATTGATTTAAATTATTGTATTTAATTTTGCACTTATTGTGCTAACTATGTCGATTTAGACTTTTAACTTATTGGACTCATTGTTGTTCATTTTGCACTACGTAAAAATAAAGGACGAACTACATTGATTAATCCAAAAGGTAATAAAATAAACCTAGTAAAGGCCTTAATGACCTAATATATTAATCCATTACGACTTTTTCCCTCATTGGCCGAACTACAATGATTTAGAACCAAAATAGACTAGATTAAACCTAGTTAATACTAAAATGACCTAAAATCTTCATCCATTCACACTTTTGCACTTATTGGACGAATTACAATGATTTTGAACAAAAAATGGACTAGAATAAACCTTGTAAAGACCAAAATGACCTAAAATATTAATCTATTAAGACTTTTGTATTTATTGGACAAAATATATTGATTTAGAACACAAATGGAGTAAAATAAACCTTGTAAAGACCAAAATGACAAAATATATTAATCCATTAAGATTTTTTCACTTATTGAACGAACTACATTTATTATAATTATTGTATTTCATTTTTCATTTATTGGACGAACTATGTTGATTTAGACTATTAATTTATTGGATTCATTGTTGTTCATTTTGCACTATGTTGAATTATTGGACAAACTACATTGATTTAAAACCAAAATGTAATAAAATAAACCTAGTAAAGAGCAAAATGACCAAATATATCAATCCATTAAGACCTTTCCCTTTATTGGGCGAACAACAATGATTTAGTACCACAATGGACTAGATTAAACCTAGTTAATACTAAAATGACCTAAAATCTTCATCCATTAACACTTTTTCACTTATTGTATGAATTACAACGATTTAGAACCAAAATGGACTAGGATAAACCTAGTAAAGAAAATGACCAAAAATATTAATCCATTAGATTTTTTCACGTATTGGATGAACTACAATAATTTAAAACAAACATGGACTAAAAAAACCTAGTAAAAACCAAAATGACCAAAAATAATAGTCCATTAAGACTTGTGCACTAATTGGATGAACTACAATGATTTAGAACCAAAATGAACTAAAATATAATTAGTAATGACCAAAATGACCTAAAATATTAATCCATAAGACTTTTGGACTTATTGGACGAACGAAAATGATTTAGAACCAAAATGGACAGGAATAAACCTAGTAAAGACCAAAATGACCTAAAATATTAATACATTAAGACTTTCTCAGTTATTGGACGAACTACAAAAATTTAGAACCAAAATAGAATAGAATAAATCTAGTAAAGAACAAAATGACCTAAAATAATAATCCATTAAGACCTTTGCACTTATTGAACAAACTAGAATGATTTAGAACCAAAATAGACTAGAATAAACCTTGTAAAGAACAAAATGACCTAAAATATTAATTCATTAAAATTTTGCATTTATTAGACGAAAATAATGGATTTAGAACCAAAACAGACAAAAATAAACCTAGTAAAGATCAATAAGACCAAAAATATTAAATAATTAAGACTTTAGCTTTTATTGGACAAATATATTGATTCAGAACAAAAATGGCTTAGAATAAACCTTGTAAACACCAAAATTACCTAAATATTAATCCATTAAGTCTTTTGTAATAGTAGGACAAACAATTTGATTTAGAACCGAAATGGACTAGAATATACTTAGTTCATACCAAAATGACCTAAAATCTTAATTCATTAAGACTTTTACACTTATTGAACGAACTACAATGATTTAGAACCAAAATTGACTACAATAAACCTTGTAAAGACCAAAATGTTCTAAAATATTAATCTATTAAGACTTGTGCATTTATAAGACGAACAAGATTGATTTAGAACCAAAATGGACTAAAATAAGCCTTGTAAAGATCAAAATAACCTAAAATATTAATCAATTTAGACTTTTGCTTTTATTGGACAAATATATTGATTTAGAACAAAAATAGTAAAGACCAAATTGACCTAAAATATTAAATCTATTAAGACTTTTGCACTTGTTGGAAGAACAACAATGATTTAGAACCAAAATGGACTAGAATAAATCCAGTAATGACCTAAAATATTAATCCATAAGCCTTTTGGACTTATTGGACGACCTACAATGATTTTGAACCAAAAGGGACTAGAATAAACCAAGTAAAGACCAAAATAACCTAAAATAATAATTCATTAAGACTTTTGCCCTTATTGGAAGAACTATATTGATTTAGAACCAAAATGGACAAGAATAAACCTAGTAATAACCAAAATGACCTAAAATATTAACCAATTAAGATTTTGGCACTTATTAAATGAACTACAATAATTTAGAACAAAAATTGATTAGAATAAACATTATAGAGACCAAAATGACCTAAAATGTGAATCCGTTAAGACGTTTGTCGTTATTCAACGAACTACAATGATTTAGAACCAAAATGGACTAGAATAAACCTTGTAAAGACCACAATGACCTAAAATATAAATCCATTAAGACTTTTGCACTTATTGTACGAACTACAATGATTAAGAACCAAAATGGACTAGATCAAACCTAGTTAAAACATAAATACCCTAAAATATTAATTCATTAAGACTTTTGCACTAATTGGAAGAATTAAATTGATTCTGTATTAAATAGACTAGAATAAACATAGCAGAGATCAAAATAACCTAAAATGTTAATCCATTAAGACTTTTAAACTTATTGGAAGAACTGCATTGATTTATAACTAAAATTGATTAGATTAAACCTAGTTATTACCAAACTGACTTAAAATCTTAATTCGTTAAGACTATTAAAATTGTTGGACGAACAAAAAATATTTAGAAACAAAATGGACTAGAATAAACCTAGTAATGACCTAAAATATTATCCATAAGACTTTTGGATTTATTAGACGAACTACAACGATTTAGAACCAAAATGGACAGGAAAAAAACCTAGTAAACACCAAAATTAAATAAAATATAAATCCATTAAGACTTTTGCAGTTATTGGATGAACTATGCTTATTTAGAACGAAAATGGACAAGAATAAATCTAATCATAACGAAAATGACTGAAAATGTTAACCCATTAAAACTTTTACACTCATTGGATGAAATACAATGATTTAGATCCAAAATTGACCTAAAATATTAATCAATTAAGACTTTTGCTTTTATTGGAAAAATATATTGATTTAGAACATAAATGGACTAGAATAAAGCTCATAAAGACCAAAATGACCAAAAATATTAATCCATTAAGACTTTTGCACTTATTGAACGAACTGCTTTGATTTAAATTATTGTATTTCATTTTGCCCTTATTGGCGAACTATGTTGATTCAAAACTTTAACTTATTGGACTCATTGTTGTTCATTTTCTACTACGTTGAAATATTGGATGAACTATGTTGATTTAGAACATAAAGTCCAAAATAGACTAGAATATATTCATCCATTAAGACTTTTTCCCTTATTGTTCGAACTACAATGACTTAGAACCAAAATGGACTAGATTAAACCTAGTTAAAACTAAAATGACCTAAAACTTTCATCCATTAACACTTTTGCATTTATTGGACGAAATACAATGATTTAAAACAAAATAGACTAGAATAAACCAAATAAAGACAAAAATGACCAAAAATATTAATCCATTAGATTTGTTCACGTATTGGATGAACTACAATGATTTAAAACCAACATGGACTAAACTCACCTAAAATATTAATCCATTAGGACTTTTGCAATTATTGGACTAACAATAATAATTTAGAACCAAAGTGGACTAGATTAAACCTAGTAAAGACTAAATGACCTAAAATATTAATCCATTAAGACTTTTGCACTTATTGAATAAGCTACATGATTTAGAACCAAAATCGACTAGAAGAATCCTATTAAAGACCAAAATGACCTAAAATATCAATCCATTAAGACTTTTGCACTTATAGGATGAACTACAATAATTTAGAACCAAAATGAACTAGAATAAACCTACTAAAGACCAAAATGACCTTAAATATTAATCCATTAAGATGTTTGTACTTATTTGACGAACTACAATGATATAGAAACAAAATGGACTAGAATAAACCAAGTAAAAACCATAATGGACTAGAATAAACCTAGTAAATACCAAAATGACCTAAAGTAAAAACCAAGTAACTACATTGATTTAAAAATAAAATAGACTAGATTAAACATAGTTATTACCAAAATGACCTAAAATCATAATCCGTTAAGAATTTTGCACTTATTGGGTAAACTACAATGATTTAGAACAAAAACGGACTAGAATAAACCTAGTAAATACCAAAATGACCAAAAATATTACTCTATTAAGACTTTTGCACTTATTGAATGTACAACAATGATTTAGAACCGAAATGGACTAGAATAAACCTAGTAATAACCAAAATGACCTAAAATATTATTCTATAAGACCTTTCGAATTATTCGACGAACTAGAATGAATTAGAACCAAAATGGACAGCAATAAACTTAGTAAACACCAAAATTACATAAAAAATAAATTCATTAAAACTTTTGCACTTATTAGACAAACTATGTTGATATAGACACAAAGTGGACAAGAATAAACCCAATAATAGCCAAATTGACCTAAAATATTAACCCATTAAGATTTTTACACTTCTTCGATGAACTACAATGATTTAGAACCAAAATGGACAAAAATAAACCTAGTAAAGATCAAAATGACCTAAAATATTAATCAATTAAGACTTTTGCTTTTATTGGACAAAATATATTGATTTAGAACATAAATGGACTAGAATAAGCCTACTAAAGACCAAAATTACCAAAAAAATTAATCCATTAAGACTAGTTCAGTTATTGAATGAACTACAATGATTTAAATTATTGTATTTCATTTTTAACTTATTGGACGAACTATGTAGATTTAGACTATTAATTTATTTTAGTCATTGTTGTTCATTTTGCACTACATAAAATTATTGGACGAACTACATTGATTTTGAACCAAAAGGTAATAAAATAAACCTAGTAAAGACCAAAATGACCTAATATATTAATCTATTAAGACTTTTTCCTTTATTGGCCGAACTACAACGATTTAGAACCAAAATGAACTAGATTAAATCTAGTTAATACTAAAATGACCTAAAATATTCACCATTGATACTTTTGCACTTATTGGATGAAATACAATGATTTAAAACCAAAAGGACTAAAACAAACCTAGTAAAGATCAAAATGACATAAAATATTAATCAATTAAGACTTTGGCTTTTATTGGACAAAATATATTGATTTTGAACAGAATGGACTAGAATAAACCTAATAAAGAGTAAAATGACCTAAAATATTAATCCATTAAGACTTTTTAACTTATTAGACGAACTACAATGATTTAGAATCAAAATGGATTAGATTAAACATACTGAACCAATAAGACTTTTGCACTTATTGGATGATCTATAATGATTTTGAAACACACTAAACCAGAACAAACCTAGTAAAGACCAAAATTACATAAAATATAAATCCATTAAGACTTTTGTACTTATTGGTCAAACTATGTTGTTTTAGAACCAAAATAGAATAGAATAAACCTAGTAAAGACTAAAATGACCTAAAATATAAATCCATTAAGACTTTTTAACTTATTAGACGAACTACAATGATTTAGAATCAAAATGGACTAGATTAAACATAGGTAATAACAAAATGACCGAAAATATTAATTTATTAAGACTTGCACTTATTGGACGAACTACAATGATTTAGAACAAAAATAGACTAGAATAATCCCAGTAAAGAACAAAAACGGACTATAATAAACCTAGTAAAGACCAAAATGACCTAAAATATTAATTCATTAATAATTTTTCACTTAATAGGCGCACTACATTGATTTAGAACCAAAATAGACAACAAAAAACCTACAAATAACCAAAATAACCTAAAATATTAACCTATTAAGATTTTTGCACTTATTGGATAAACAACAATGATTTAGAACCAATTAGAACCAAAATGGACTAGAATAAACCTAGTAAAGACAAAAATGACATAAAATATTAATCCATAAAGACTTTTGCACTTATTGGACGAACTATGCTGATTTAAAACAGAAACGGACAAGAATAAACCTAGTAATAAACAAAATAACCTAAAATATTAATCAATTAAGACTTTTGCTTTTATTGGACAAAATATATAATTTGGAACAGAAATGGACTAGAATAAATCTAGTAAAGACCAACATGACAAAAAATATTAATCCATTAAGACTTTTGCACTTATTGAATGAACTACTTTGGACTCATTGTAGTCCATCAAGACTTTTTCACTTACAGACTTTTAACTTATTGGATTCATTGTAGTTCATTTTGCACTACATTGAATAATTGGACGAACTACATTGATTTAGAACTAAAAGATAATAAAATAAACCTAGTAAAGACCAAAATGACCTAATATATTAATCTATTAAGACTTTTTCCCTTATTGGCCGAACTACAATGATTTAGAACCAAAATGGACTACATTAAACCTAATTAATATTAAAATGACCTAAAATATTCATCCATTAATACATTTGCACTTATTGGACCAATTACAATGATTTAGAAAAAAAATTGACTAGAACAAACCTAGTAAAGACAAAAATGACCAAAAATATTAATTCATTAAGACTTTTGCACTTATAGGATGAACTACAATAATTTAGAACCAAAACGGACTAGAATACACCTAGTAAAGACCAAAATGACCTAAAATATTAATCCATTAAGACTTTTGGACTTATTGGACGAACTACAATGATTTAGAAAAAAAATGGACTTATTGAAAGAACTATGTCGATTTAGAACCAACATTACATAAAAATGGACTTATTGGAAGAACTATGTTGAAAAAATGGACCAAAATTACATAAAATATAAATCCTTTAAGTCTATTGCACTTAATGGAAGAACTATGTTGATTTAGAACCAAAATGGACTAGAATTGACCAAGTAAAAATCAAAATGGCCGAAAATATAAATCCATTAAGACTTTTAACTTACTGCAAGAACTACAATAATTTAGAACCAAAGTGGACTACATTAAACATAGGTAATACCAAAATGACCTAAAATCTTAATTTGTTAAGACTTTTGCACTTATTAGACGAACTATAATGATTTAGAACCAAAATAGACAAGAAAAAAATATAGTAATAACCAAAGTGACTTATAATATTAACCCATTAAGATTTTCGCACTTATTGGATGAACTACAATGATTTAGAACCAAAATGGACTAGAATAAACCTAGTAAAGACCAAAATGGACTAGAATAAACCTAGTAAAGACCAAAATGACCTAAAATAACAATTCATTAAGAGTTTTGGACTTTTTGAAGGAACTACAATGATTTAGAACAAAAATAGACTAGAATAAACCTAGTAAAGACCAAAATAAACTAAAATATTAATCCATTAAAATTTTTTGACTTATTGAACAAACTACAATGATTTTGAACAAAAATGGACTAGAATAAACCCAGTAATCACCAAAATTACATAAAATATAAACCCATTAAGACTTTTGCGCTTGTTGGACGAACTACGTTGATTTAGAACCAAAATGGACTAGAATTAACCATGCAAAAACCAAAATGACCTAAAATATAAATCCATTAAGATTTTTTAACTTACGGGAAGAACTACAATAATCTAGAACCCAAATCGATTAGATTAAACATAGGTAAAATGACCTGAAATCATAATTTATTAAGACTTTTGCACTTATTGGACGAACTACAATGATTTAGAAACAAAATAGACGAGAAAAAACATAGTAATAACCAAAATGACCTATAATATAGAACCAAAATGGACTAGAATAAGCCTTGTAAAAACAAAGATGACCTAAAATATTAATCCATTATGACTTTTGCATTTATTAGACGAACAAGTTCGATTTAGAACCAAAATGGACAAAAATAAACCTAGTAAAGATCAAAATAATCTAAAATATTTTTTCAATTAAGACTTTTGCTTTTATTGGACAAAATATATTGATTTAGAACAAAAATGGACTTGAATAAACCTAGTAAAGACCAAAATGACCTAAAATATTAATCCATTAAGACTTTTGTACTAGTTGGACAAACTATGTTGATTTGGAACCGAAATGGACTAGAATAAACCTAGTAATAACCAAAATGACCTAAAATATTAACCCATTAAGATTTTTGCATTTATTGGATGAACTACAATGATTTAGAACCAAATTGGTTTAGAATAAACATAGTAAACATGAAAATGACCTAAAATGTAAATCCATTAAGACTTTTGCACTTTTTGGACGAACAACAATGATTTAGCATAAAAAAGGACTAGAATAAACCTTGTAAAGACCAAAATCACCTAAAAAATACATCCATTAAGCCTTTTGCACTTATTGGACGAACAACAATGATAAACAACCAAAATGGACTAGATGAAACTTAGTTAAAACCAAAATACCCTAAAATCTTAATTGATTAAGACTTTTGCACTTATTAGACTAGAATAAACATAGCAAAGACCAAAATGACCTAAAATATTAATCCATTAAGACTTTTAATCTTATTGGACGAACTACATTGATTTAGATCTAAAATGGACTTGATTAAACTTAGTTATTACCAAAATGACCTAAATTCTTAATCCGTTAAGACTTTTGCACTTATTGGATGAAGTAAAATAATTTAGAACCAAAACGGACAACAATAAACCTTGTAAAGACCAAGATGACCAAAATTATTAATCTATTAAGACTTTTGCACTTATTGGATGAACTACAATAGTTTAGAACCAAAATGGAATATAATATACATAGTTCTGACCAAAATGACCTAAAATATTAAACCATAAGACTTTTGGACTTTTTTTGGATGAAATTTAATTATTTAGAACAAGAATGGACTGAAATAAACCTAGTAAAGACCAAATTGACCTAAAATATTAATCGATTAAGACTTCTTCAGTTATTGGACAAACTAAACAGATTTAGAACCAAAACAACCTAAAAAATACCTTGTAAAGACCAAAATGACCTAAAATATTAATCCAATAAGATTTTTTCAATTATTGCACGAACTACAATGATTTAAAACCAAAACGGACTTGATTAAACTTAGTTAATACAAAAATGACCTAAAATCTCAATCCATTAAGACTTTTGAACTAGTTGGACAAACTATGTTGATTTAGAACCGAAATGGAGTAGAATATACTTAGTTAATACCAAAATGGCCTAAAATCTTAATCCATTCAGACTTTTGCAACTATTGAACGAACTACAATGATTTAGAACCAAAATATTCTACAATAAACCTTGTAAAGACAAAATTGACCTAAATATTAATCCATTAAGACTTTTACATTTGTTAGACGAACAAGATCGATTTAGAACCAAACTGGACAAAAATAAAACAATTGAAGATCAAAATAACCAAAAATGTTAATCAATTAAGACTTTCGCTTTTATTGGACAAAATATATTGATTTAGAACAAAAATGGACTAGAATAAACCTAGTAAATACCAAAATGATCTAAAACATTAATCCATTAAGACTTTTGTACTAGTTGGACAAACTATGCTGATATAGAACCAAAATGGACTAGAATAAAACCTAGTAAAGGCCAAAATGACCGAAAATATTAACCCATTAAAATTTTTACACTTATTGAATTAACTACCATTATTTAGAACAAAAATCGCGAAAAATAAATCTAGTAAAGACCAAAGTGACCAAAAATATTAATCCAATAAGACTTTTGCACTTATTGGATGAACTACAATGATTTAGAACCAAAATGGACTAGAATATACCTAGTAATGACCAAAAATATTAATCCATAAGACTTATTGGACAAACTACAATAATTTAGAACCAAAATGGACAGGAATAAACCTAGTAAAGACCAAAATAACGTCAAATATTAATCCATTAAGACTTTTCAGTTATTGAACGAACTACAATGATTTAGAACCAAAATAGACTTGAAAAACCTAGTAAAGACCAAAATGACCTAAAATAATAATCCATTAAGACTTTTTTGACTTATTGGACAAACTACAATGATTTAGAACCAAAATGGACTAGAATAAACCTAGTAAAGACAAAAATGACCTAAATTATAAATCCATTAAGACTTTTGCACTTATTGAACGAACTACAATGATTAAGAACCAAAATGGACTAGATCAAACCTAGTTAAAACAAAAATACCCTAAAATCTAAATTCGTTAAGATTTTTGAACTAATTGGACAAACTACATTGATTTTTAATTAAATAGACTAGAATAAACATAGCAAAGATCAAAATGACCTAAAATATTAATCCATTAAGACTTTTAAACTTATTGGACGAACTACATTGATTTAGCACTAAAATGGATTAGATTAAACTTAGTTATTACCAAAATGACCTAAAATCTTAATCCGCTAAGACTTTTAAACTTATTGGACGAATAACGATGATTTAGAAACAAAATGGACTAGAATAAACCTAGTAATGACCAAAATAACCTAAAATATTAATCCCTAAGACTTTTGGACTTATTGGAAAAACTACAATGATTTAGAACCAAAATTAAAAAAAATAAAAATCCATTAAGACTTTTGCACTAATTGAACGAACTATGCTGATTTAGAACCAAAATGGACCAGAATAAACCTAATCAAAACCAAAATGACCGAAAATATTAACCCATTAAAAGTTTTACACTTATTGGATAAACAACAATGATTTAGAACAAAAATGGACAAAAATAAACCTAGTAAAGATTAAAATGACCTAAATATTAATCAATTAAGACATTTGCTTTTACTGGACAAACTATATTGATTTAGAACATAAATGGACTAGAATAAAGCTAGTAAAGACAAAAATGACCAAAAATGTTAATCCAATAAGACTTTTCCACTTATTGAACAAACTACATTGATTTAAATTATTGTATTTCATTTTGCATTTATTGGCCGAACTATTCTGATTTAGAACTTTAACTTATTGCACTCATTGTTGTTCATTTTGCACTACGTTGAAATATTGGATGAACTACGTTCATTTGGAACCAAAAGGTAATAAAATAAACCTAGTAATGACCAAAATGACCTAATATATTAATCCATTAAGACTTTCTCCTTTATTGGCCGAACTACAATGATTTAGAACCAAAATGGACTAGACTAAACCTATTTAATACTAAAATGACCTAAAATCTTCATGCATTAACACTTTTGGACTTATTCGACGAATTACAATGACTTAAAACCAAGATAGACTAGAATAAACCTAGTAAATACCAAAATGGCCTAAAATATTAATCCATTAATTTTGATTTTGAACCAAAATGGATTACAATATACATAGTAAAGACCAAAATTACATAAAAGATTAATCCATTAAGACTTTTGCTTTGATTGGACAAAATATATTGATTTAGAACATAAATGGACTAGAATAAACCTATTAAAGCCCAAAATGACAAAAACATATTAATCCATTAAGACTTTTGCACTTATTGAACGAACTACATTGATTTAAATTATTGTACATATTGTTGTTCATTTTGCCTTATTGGACTTTTGATTTAGACTTTTAACTTATTGGACGCATTGTTGTTCATTTTGCACTACGTTGAATTATTGGATGAACTACATTGATTTAGAACCAAAAGGTAATAAAATAAACCTAGTAAAGACGAAAACGACTTAAAAAATATTAATTCATTAAGACTTTTGCAATTATTGGATGAACTACAATGATTTAGATCCAAAATCGACTAGAATAAACCTAGTAAAGACCAAAATTACATAAAATATTAATGAATTATGACTTTTGCACTTATTCGATGAACTAAAATGATTAAGCACCAAAATGGACTAGAATAAACTTACTAAAGACTACAATGACCAAAAATATTAATCCATTAGATTTTTTCACGTATTTGATGAACTACTTTGATTTAAAACCAACATGGACTAAAATAAAACTAGTAAAGACCAAACTAACCTAAAATTTTAATCCATTTGGACTTTTGCTATTATTGGACTAATAAAAATAATTTAGAACCAAAGTGGGCTAGATTAAACCTAGTAAAGACCAAAATGACCTAAAATAGTAATCCATTATGACTTTTGCACTCATTGAATAAACTGCAATGATTTAGAACCAAAATAGACTAGAATAATCCTAGTAATGCCCAAAATGACCTAAAATATGAATCCATTAAGACATTTGTACTTATTGGAGGAACTACAATGATTTAGAACCAAAATGGACTAGAATAAACCTAGTAAAGATCAAAATGACCTAAAATATTATTTCATTAAGACTTTTTCACTTATTGGACGAACTACAATGATTTAGGACCAAAATCGGCCAGATTAAACTTAATTAATACCAAAATGAGATAAAATCTTAATCCATTAAGCCTTTTTCACATATTGAACGAACTACAATGATTTAGAACCAAAATGGACTAGAACAAACCTAGTAATGACCAAAATGAGCTAAAATACTAATCCATTAAGACTTTTTGACTTATTGAACGAACTACAATGATTAAGAACCAAAATCACAACAATAAACCTAATAAACACCAAAATTACATAAAATATAAATCCATTAAGAACTATGGACTAGAATTAACCAAGTAAAAACCAAAAAGACCTAAAATATAACTCCATTAAGACTTTTTAACTTATTGGAAGAACTACAATAATTTAGAACCAAAATGGACTAGATTAAACATAGGTAATACCAAAGTGAACAAAATTATTAATTTTTTAAGACCTTTGCACTTATTGAACGAACTACAAAAATTTAGAACAAAAATAAACTAGAATAAACCTAGTAAATGCCAAAATAACTAAAAATGTTACTCCATTAAACATTTGCACTATTTGGACGGACTATGTTGATTTAGATCAAAAACGGACTAGAATAAAACTAGTAAAGACCAAAATGACCTAAAATATTAATTCGTTAATAATTTTGCACTTTTTGGGAGAACTAAATTGATTTAGAACCAAAATAGACAAGAAAAAACATAGTAATAACCTTAATAACCTAATTTATTAACCCATTAAGATTTTTGCACTTATTGGATGAACAACAATGATTTAGAACCAAAACAGACTAAAATTAAACTTAGTAAAGACCAAAATGACCTAAATGTACATCCATTAAGACTTTTTGACTTATTGGACGAACAACAATAATTAAGAACCAAAGTCGACTACAATAACCCTAATAAAGACCAAAATTACATAAAATATAAATCCATTAAGACTTTTGAACTTATTGGTTGAACTATGTTGATTTAGAACCAAAATAGACTATAATAAACCTAATAAAGACTAAAATGACCTAATATATAAATCTATTAAGACTTTCTAACTTATTAGACAAACTACAATGATTTAGAATCAAATTGGACTAGAATAAACCTAGTAAGAGACCAAAATTACCTAAAATATAAATCCATTAAGACTTTTACACTTATTGGACGAACTACATTGATGAAGAACCTAGAAGGACTAGATTAAACCTAGTCAAAACCAAAATACCCTAAAATCTTAATTCAATAAGACTTTTGGACTTATTGGACGAACTACAATGATTTAGAAAAAAAAGCACTAGAATAAACCTATTAAAGACTATAGTTACATAAAATATAAATACTCTATGACTTTTGCACTTATTGGAAGAACTATGTTGATTTAGAACCAAAATGAACTGGAATTAACCAAGTAAAAATCAAAACGGCCAAAAATATAAATCAATTAAGAACTAAAATAGACTAGCTTAAACAAAGTTATTACCAAAATGACCTAAAATCATAATCTGTTAAGAGTTTTGCACTTATAGGATAAACTACAATGATTTAGAACCAAAACGGACTAGAATAAACCTATTAAAGACCAAAATGACCAAAAAATTAATCCATTAAGACTTTTGCACTTATTGGATGCACTACAATAATTTAGAACCAAAATGGACTAGAATAAACCTAGTAATGACCAAAATGACATAAAATATTAATCTATAAGACTTTTGGACTTATTGGACGAACTACAATGATTAAGAACCAAAATGGACTAGATTAAACATAGTTAATATTAAATTGACCAAAAATCTTAATCCATTGAGACTTTTGCTCTTATTGGACGAACTAGAAAGATTTAGAACAAAAATCGACTAGAATAGACCTAGTAAAGACCAAAATAACCTAAAATATTACTCCATTAATACTTTTGCACTAGTTGGATGAACTATGCTGATTTAGAACCGAAATGGATTAGAATATGTTGGTTATATGACTTCTATTGTTAGGAAATTTTATACAAGATTATCTAATTCTTTCCTAAGTGATGAAGTAATATCAAAACCAACTTGTTTAATATTAATTCCTATTTTAACAGTAAAAGATTCAAAACAGTTTATTCACAGCGGAAGTTTATAATCACATGCAAGATTAATATGAAAAGTAAAGAGAGATAGGAAATAATGCACCATGATTTATATTGGTTCGGCTATCTGTTTGATAGCCTACATCCAGTCCTGAAATCTAAACCAGATTTCAGCCTTTCCAATAGAATCGATTTGAGTACGTTTTACAGATTGTCCAGCTCACACATGGCCTATCTATCCAACTCGCTTTTATAATCACATGCAAGATTAATATGAAAAGTAAAGAGAGATAGGAAGTAATGCACCAGGAGATTTTTATACTGGTTCGGCTGTCACTTTGATAACCTACATTCAGTCCTGAAATCTACAACAGATTTCAACCTTTCACTAGAATGATTTGAGAAACGTTTTTACAGATTTTCCAGCGTCACAGCTTATCCATCCAACTCACAACCACTTCTATCACAATACCAACCTATCCCTAAGAGTTACTCGTCAAACTCTAGCGAGATCAAGCTGAGGCTTCTTTCAGATGAACACAAGCATCCCAAAAGATAACCACCAGTGTACACTACTGGATTTTCAAAACTTCAATTACAGAAATTTGTCTTTCACAAAGAATTAAAGAATACTAAGAAAATTTGATTCAATCACAATGTAAGATCTCACACAAAAGTATTAGGCCAATGAGTATTTGTGTGTTGTAACAATTTTTCTCTCACTGTGTTTTTTCAGTCTTCAGTGTGTAAGAAAAAGTGTTATGATTATTATCCAAAAGTTATGAAAAAATTGTGATTGATTCAATTTATATATTTTCAGAAAAACAACATATAAATCGATTTTATTAAAGTTTAAAACCAGCTTAATCGATTGCCTAATCGATTATCGCGTGTTTTGTTTTTTTTGAATCTTGAATATATAAGAACTAATCGATTGCCTAATCGATTCTTTTAATGCACTTATCAGAATCTGATACTTAGTTGTATCAGAATCGATTGACTAATCGATTATACATGTTTTGTTCAAACAACGAGATCAAAACAATCGATTACTCAATCGACGTATATTCATTGACATAATCGATTTGGCAATGGCTGAATTCTCCCTGTAACTCAAACATTTTACTTCAATCGATTCGTCAACCGATTGTGCTGGTCACAGTGACTCAGATATTTACTTCAATTGATTTGCCAATCGATTGTGCTGGTCACAGTGACTCAGACATTTACCCCAATCGATTTAGCTTGTTACAGAACCTCAGCCATTTGGTCAAAATCAATGTGCCAATCGATTATTGAATGTGTTTCTGATAAATGATTAACCAGTTCATTCTTTCAATCGATTACCTAATCGATTGATGCAAAGGTTGCACCTCAAGAAACTTATTTCAATTGATTGTCCAATCGATTTCGTTGATCACAGAACACACGTCTGATGAAAAGATATTTGCATAATCGATTTGCCAATCGATTGTTCAGTATGAGTTTGGTTCTGTGATTCACAAAATCGATTACTCAATTGATGTGTAAATCGATTGTCCAATTGATTTGTTTAAACACAGAATACAGGTTTTGATAAAACCTTTTTAGTAATCGATTTCCCAATCGATTAACTTAGTGAAACCTTCATTATGTGAGTCTGACAATCGATTGTTCAATTGATTGATCAATTGATTTATTACTTGATTGATTAAAACTCATTTTATAATTTCATTGGCAAATACTATATGAGAACTCATTATGATTAAGTCTACCTAATTGACTCTATTAACACTAAACACTCTTGTACATTAGTCTTCAAGCCTTGTAGGGCATCATCCATCTTTGCTTGATTGCTTGAGTTCCAAGTTTTGTCCAAGTGTGGAGTGTTTGATTATTTGCCTGAAATGTTTCTCAATTCAAACCATTAGATCAATCAAATAATTCATATGTATTGTATGTTTGGGAATTAAATTAAAAACATGATCAGGGAAGCACATGTCTTACAAACTCCCCCTTTTTGATTTAATGACAAACACACAGTTTTAACCTTGAGATTATTTAGAATCTCCCCCTGAATTTTAGAGTTTATGATTCATTTCAACAACATAAGCACAAACTATTCACATTCATTCAACTTTGGTGTCAGATTTTTATATCATAGCTTGCTATTCAAGTTTTTTAAAATCAGAGAATTATAGCTGATACAAAATTTGGTATCAGGGTACATTATCAGATATTATGTATCAGGGTGCATTATCAGATATCACAAGTTAATAGTCAATCAGAGCAATATCACATAATCAATAGCACAAACATAATCAATAGCACAAGTTAAACTTTGATACCAATCTCCCAATGTAATATCACAAGTTAAATTTGATACCAATCTCCCCCTTTTGTCATTGAATTCAAAAAGAAATACAAGAGAGAATGATGAATAAAAAAATCTATCATAGGATATATACAAAACCATTACAAAGCAAAAAAAAATAAAACAAAATCCTAATCAACTAATCTAGGACTGCTCCTCATTATCACCAATGGGAGAGGTAGAGACTGTTGTATTATCCTCAGCAAGTGTCTCCTCACCATGAGGTTCAGTACTTTCTAAGTTGGTAGGATTTGGTTCTTCAGTTGCTTGCTTGCCAATTCCAACAATGTCTTCAAAAGACATTTTGAGACCCAAGTGTTCTTGGATGGCAGCAACATCTTGAACCATTGAGTTTAAGGTTGCTTGGAGTTCCTTAAGAGAGGCTTCCACCCTTGCATTGTGAGCAGCCTGGGACTCCATTAGTTCCAGCAACTTAGCCAAAAGCTCAAATTGTGCTTCAGCTGGCTCAGTTGTTCAGCACTTGGTTGTATCCTTGTCCAAATGCCATTGATCCTTTTCAATTGCATCTGATTTACAATGGATTCACCAAAGGTTAGAGTAGTTTTAATTGATTCTTCATTGACACATGATACCTTGAAGTGTCTAAGAATCTTGGTAATTAACTGGGGGTAGGGGAGCACCAGCTTTCCTTGTGCTGATTCAACCATGTTCATCAACACAATCCATGCCCAGCTCATCTTGAGCTCCTTGTACAGGCCCCAAAGCAGGATAATATCCAGCCTCTGTACAACGGCATGATTTCCTGATCGAGGTACTAACATCCGTGTTAGCACATACATCAGCATACGATGTTGGACCTTCATATGACCGATTGGAAGGGATACTTTTTCAACAAAGCCTTCAATCATCAGGTCCTGAATTGTTGTATGTCGATCTACTGATGATTCCCAAGCGTCATCAGTCGAATCAGGATCTGTTCTTCCATCAATAGCTTCTCCAAAGAATGGTAATCCTGACAGTTTGGAGAATTCTTCAAAAGTCATTGAGATTTTCTTACCCTTGACTTCAGCCTCGAATCCAGTGTTGGTGAGTTTGAAGGTTGAGTAGAAGGCTCTAATCAGCCTTGGGTAGATTTCCAAAGAACAAGAAAGGAAATCTACTAATCCATGAAACCTCAAGTGGTTTTGGAAAGTAAAACCATTTGAGTCAAAATAGGTAAAATCCAGAGTTCTAGCCTCTTGGATTTTCCTTTTTAAGAAAGAAGAAGGGAGAACAACTTCTTCAACAGGTTTGCCTTTGGGAGGCTGAACCTTCTTTGGTTGGGGGGAAGATATAGCCTTCTTCTTTTTATGGGTTGCCCCTTTCATGGCATCCCCCATGAGTTTTTCAGATGGAGGAGCTTTCCTCTTTTTTGTTGTTTCTTGATTAGTTGCAATAGCCTTTCCTTTATCTTTAGCTAATACCTTATGAGTAGGTATTGATACTCTCTTAGTAGGAGGAGAAGGAGGTTGAGGAGAGGGTGTTCTTCCACTAGATGTTGAAGAAGAATCTAGGGAAACTGATATTGAAGAAGATGATTGAGGTTTTGCAAGTTTGCTTTACTCTTGCCATTGTAGATTTTGGAAATTTAAGATGTTTGAGAGGATTGAGAAGGATTAAGACACAGAAAAATTCGAGTTTGGGAGAGAAAATATGAATTAATGGTGAAAGTGGGTTGAGAAATCGATTTAGGGATTTATATAGAACTGTTCAGAATTGATTTCCAAATCGATTTTATTTCACATCTGGGTTCACAAAATCGATTGTCCAATCGATTTTGTTACCGTTACTTGATTGAAGTGAAAGGTTTCCGTTACAACCACCTCCAACGGCTATAATTTTTCTCCAACAGTCGTATTGTAAATCGATTCCCAAATTGATTTCGTAATGATCCTTCAGTTTGATAAATCGATGTCCAAATCGATTTCCTTATCAGTTCAGAAACCTTCTCATAGCAGCAGCGATTTCCAAATCGACTTATTTTGACTTAGAGTTTTAGAATTTGATACAATCGATTAACAAATCGATGTTCGGGTTTGAAGTTGGAAAACTTCTAAAATTTGTGGATGTCTGAAACAAATAATCGATTATCAAATCGATTCTTTAAAAGATTTTCCAAATCTTCCATCGATTTCTCAATCGATTGAATTGATGTATACTCCAGCATTTATGATATTTGAGATTTCCAAATCGATTATGAAATCGATTATTGTGTTTCAGATTTTGACAAATAAGACACTGTGTATCACAAATCGATTATGCAATCGATTACCAAACTGATTATATTGAAGATATTGACCATACAGGGATTGTAATCGACTTCCAAATCGATTTCGTTTGGCTCAGAGTTTTCATTATTTTGACACAATCGATTACTTAATCGATGCTCGTGTTTGAGGTTGGAAAATGTCTCAAGTCTTTGGATTTTTTAGAGACGTAATCGATTATGCAATCGAATTTTTAAAACAATTTTCCATATCCTCAATCGATTCATCAATCGATTGTATAGATGAATACTCCAGCATTTTGACATCTGAGATTTGCTAAATCGATTATGAAATCGATTAAGGTGTTTGTGACTTAGACAAATAAGATATTGTGTAGCATAAATCGATTATGCAATCGATTTTGTAATGCTGATTTTCTATTTTGTCACAGGATAATCGATGTCTCAATCGGTTTGTCACAGGGATCATATTTCATTTTGATCCATAATACCAAGTTTCATTCTAATATAGAAGAAACTTTCCTTGGGTAAGGCTTTGGTAAATATATCAGCTAATTGATCAGATGTATTAACATAATCAAGCATGATATTACCATTTTGGTATTGATCTCTAATGAAATGATGTCTAATCTCTATATGCTTTGTTCTAGAGTGCATCACAGGATTCTTTGTATTATTTATGGCACTAGTGTTGTCACACATGATTGGCACAGTTCCTAGATCAACACCAAAATCAAAAAGGTGTTGTTTCATCCATAAAATTTGTGCACAACAGCTTCCAACAGCTACATATTCAGCCTCAGCTGTTGAAAGTGCAACACTATTTTGTTTCTTGTTATGTTAAGATACAAGTGAATTCCCTGATAGATGGAAAGTACCAGATGTACTTTTTCTATCTAATTTGCAACCAGCAAAATCAGAATCAGAATAGCCAACTAGAGTACAAGTTGAGCCCTTAGGATACCACAAACCTAGATTTTTGGTTCCTAATAGATATCTGAATATTCTTTTGACTACACTAAGATGGGATTCCTTAGGATTGGCTTGGTATCTTGCATACATGCAGACACTAAACATAATGTCAGATCTACTAGCTGTAAGATACAATAAAGATCCTATCATGCCTCTAAACATTGTCACATCAACAGATTTTCCCTCTTCATCTCTATCTAAATGACAAGCTTGACTCATGGGTGTATCAATGGATTTAAACTTATCAAAGCCAAACTTCTTTAA
>NC_021165.2:44912556-44914293 GCF_000331145.2 Cicer arietinum
GCCCTCTATGGTTTGAAACAAGCTCCAAGAGCTTGGTATGAAAAGCTCAGCAATTTCCTCATACAAGAAAATTTTTTAAGAGGAAATGTAGATAAGACACTTTCTATAAAAACAAAAGGAAAAGACATTCTATTGATCCAAAGATTATGTCATCAACATAAATTTGGACCAATAGAATGTCTTTTCCTTTTGTTTTTATAGAAAGTGTCTTATCTACATTTCCTCTTGAAAAATTTTCTTGTAAGAGGAAATTGCTCAGCTTTTGATACCAAGCTCTTGGAGCTTGTTTCAAACCATAGAGGGCTTTTGTTAGTTTAAACACATGGTTTGGAAACACATGATCTTCAAATCCTGGTGTTTGACTAACAAAGACTTCCTCTTGGATGTCTCCATTTAGAAAGACACTTTTTACATCCATTTGATATAGTTTAAAGTTCATTATGCAAGCATAAGCAAGCAGGATTCTAATGGCTTCTAGTCTAGCTACAGGGGCATAGGTTTCATCATAGTCAATGCCATCCTCTTGGTTGTAACCTTTAGCCGCTAGCCTAGCTTTATTCCTAGTTATTACCCCATTTTCATCCATTTTGTTTCTAAACAACCATCTAGTTCCTATGACATGTTTGTCTTCTGGTTTAGGGACTAGAATCCACACTTTGTTTCTCTCAAACTGATTGAGCTCTTCTTGCATGGCAACTATCCAGTCATGGTCCATAAGAGCTTCCTTTATGTTTTTGGGTTCTACTTGAGATACAAAGGCTGTGAAATTGCAGAAGTGTCTAAGGGTTTTTCTAGTTGCAACTCCTTTAGAGATTTCTCCTATTATGTTGTCAATGGGATGGTTTTTGTTAAACTTCCATTCCTTAGGTAAGTCACCTTCCCTAATAGGTTCTAAACAATCAATGTTGTTTGGAGGTACTGTTTCATTAGGTTTTATTGGTTCAAATTCTACAATTTCATCCAAAGAATCACCAACTATAGGAGGAGTGCTGTTCAAGTTTTCAGCAAACATTTCATCAAATTTTACATGAACAGATTCCTCTATAGTTTTGGTTCTTTTATTGTAGATCCTATAGGCCTTACTAGATTGTGAATAACCTAGAAAAATACCCTCATCTGCCTTAGAATCAAACTTTCCTAGATGTTCTTTGCCATTGTTTAATACCATTGAATGCTGGGGGTCTTGCTAGTGATGCGCCTTCTCCCAGAAAATCAGTTGAGGCCATATTCCTTTTATGAGTTTTACCTCTCGAAAAGTCAAGCTCTGAGGCCAATTGTTGATTATTATGACCTCGAAATAATCAGAATATATCAGTCTTTAATCAAATTAAAGCAATATTACATACACAGCGAAATTATAATGCGGCATACACGATTAGCAATTAAAAGTAAAAAGATAAAGGATAGAATGCACCAAGATTTATCCTGGTTCAGTTGTCAACGAGACAACCTACATCCAGTCCTGACAATCCAACTGGATTTCAGCTTTTTCTCCAATAGAAAGAATTGTGAATTGTTTACAGATTGTCCAGTTTCCTCGAAACCTATCTATCTCTCACAATCTCTTTCCTATTGCTCACCCCTTGATCCTTGTAGTCAATCAGCAGACTCACACAAAATCAAACTACGGCTCCTTCTTGATGAGGCCTCTCACCCAAGAAGATTGCCACCAGGTTCTAGCTGGATTTCTAGCAGTCGTTTTGTTTACAAAGTATTTATTTCAAACAGAATAAAAGA
>NC_021165.2:44914706-44918068 GCF_000331145.2 Cicer arietinum
AGGTCTAATCGATTTGCCAATCGATTATCGCGGGTCTTGTTTTTCTTGAATCTTGAAACTATATAAGCCAATCGATTTATCAATTGATTCTTTAAACAAACTCTTTTCAGTGAATTATGTTAAGACTTATATGCATCGATTTCGTAATCGATTGCAGGTGTTTTGTTCAAAGTAAAAATCACACCAATCGATTACTTACTCGATTTATTAAGTCTCATAATCGATTTACAAATACTCAGAATCGATTTGTCCACAAGCTCAAAGTTCACTGTGATTTCAAAAAGGTTCTGTCAATCGATTTGCCAATCGATTGTGTTCAAGACAGTGACTTAGCTATTTTGATGTTAATCAACGTGCCAATCGATTTGTTTGTATTTGCCAGAAAAGTTCTTACCTGATGTTTAGTTTAATCGATTTCCCAATCGATTGCAACCAAACTTAACATGATTGAAATACACATAATAGATTGTCCAATCGATTGTGTTTGTCACAGGTTAAGTCATTTTTCAAAAAAAATATCTAAGCAATCGATTTGCCAATCGATTAGCCTAGAAATTGGATTCTCACTATGACTTGATCAATCGATTTGCCAGTCGATTGGTTTCAATCAGTTTTTGATTTGTGATGTGTACAATCGATTTGCCAATCGATTAGCCTATAAAACAGGTGCCACTGACTTGTGCAATTTTCATTTCTAATTGTGCCAGTCGATTGCCTAATCGATTATACAATCACAAACAATTATGTTTCCTTACACCCTTGTTATGAAATCGATTGCCCAATCGATTTACTCAGTCAATGATCAACTTTTGTTGATTTCTTGTGTTCCAAGCAATTTGTATCAAGTGTGTAGGATTGAATTGTTGTTCCTGAAATCTTGCTCAATTAAAATGTTAGATTTTATCATATGATGTATGAACATTGTATGTTTGTTAATTATGTCAAAATTAGGATTCAAGGACTAAAGTCCAACAATCTCCCCATTTTTGCATAAGTGACAATCATACAATTTTAACTTGAGTTGAGCATTTCAAGACATAATATTAACAACATTTCATAGCAAATATGCACCATTACCATAGAAACAGAAGTATCAGAGCATCTTAGCATAACAGTACACATGCTATTATATTACAATAATTCATTTAACAGTAGTCATCAGAGCAAAGTAAATGCAACAAAAGTTAGCAAGTTATAATTTTTCTCCCCCTTTGTCCGTTAAGGCAAAAAGACAGAGAAAAAAAGATTCCTCCCCCTATGTTAAACAACATAAGCAGTGGGGATGAAAATCATAAAACATTGTATATCAGAGTATAACAGTTCAATGAAAATCAGAGCAATTAATGAGCATATCAAAGGATTAAGACAGATGAATTCAGAGAGTAATGAAATAAAAGTTTTTGTTCATTATAGATATAGATCAAATGAGTATAACAAGTCATAGCTAATCTCCTAGACTAGGCTGGTCCTCACTATTATCTACGGGAGAGGCAGAGACCGCTGTATTACCCTCAGCAGGTGTCTCCTCAACGTGAGTCTCAGGGTGATCTAGGGGAGTTGGGTTAGGTTCCTCTGGTGCTTGACGACCTATATCTGCAATGTCTTCAAATGACAGTTTGATACCCAAGTGAGCTTGAATCGCATCCACATCCTTAACAACCTAATTCAAGGATTCCTGGAGAGTCCTTAAGTTAGCTTCCATTCTGGATTGTGATTCTAGCATCTTGGCATTGTGTGCCATCTGAGCTTCTATGAATTCCATTATCTTAGCAACAAAATCAGGAGGGGTTGAGGCAGTAGCAGTAGCAGTTTGAGTCTGAGGTTGTGGCTGAGGTTGTGCTGGTTCAACAGTAGCTTGAGGTCTTATCCATACACCATGTAACCTTTTCAATTGCATTTGATTCACAATTGATTCTCCAAATATCAGAGTGGTCTTTACAGATTCTTCATTACCAAATGAAACCTTGAAATGTTTAAGAATCTTGGTGATCAGTTGTGGATAAGGCAACATAAGCTTGCTCTGTGAAGCTTCCAGCATGTGCCTTAGCACAATCCAAGTCCAGCTCATCCTGAGCTCCTTTGATAAGCCCCATAATAGTAGTATGTTCAGTTTCTGAACTACTGCATGGTTGCCTGAACGAGGTACAAGCATTCTGGTCAGAGTGTACATCAACATCCGATGTTGGACCTTCATTTGACCGATTGGTAAAGAAATGGCTTCCACAAAACCATCAATCATCAGGTCCTTTACCGCAGCATGCCTGTCAACAGACTCTTCCCAACCTTCTTCAGCCGTATCAGCTTCGGAACTGCCGTCGATGGATTTTCCGTAAAAAGGCAATCCTGATAAGGTAGAAAAATCATCAAATGACATAGCAATCCTTTTACCTTTGACTTGAGCCTTAAACCCTTCTTCTGTCAGCTTAAACGTAGAATAAAATTCCCTTATCAAACGTGGATAACTGTCGAGTGTAGAAGATAGAAAGTTCTCAAGTCCGTGAAAGCGTAGATGCGAGTGTAGAAGATAGAAAGCTCTCAAGACCGTGGAATCGCAGATGATTCTGAAACGTAAAACCGTCAGTATCAAAGTATGCAAAATCCAGAGTTCTACCCTCATGGATTTTTCTCTTCAGAAAATCTGATGGTATAGAAGATTCAGCATCTTTTTCCTTGGATGCGTGTACTTTCTTGGCAGGGGGTGAGGAAACAGATTTCTTCTTCCTCTTTTGTGAAATTACTTTCATGGCATCAGCCATGAGTTTTTCCGTTGGGGGTTCCTTTCGCTTTTTAGGCTTCTCTTGAATAGGAGCGGGTGCCTTGCCTTTGTCTTTGGCAAGTATTTTATGTGTAGGTATGGGTACTCTTTTTGTTAGAGTGGGTGGTGGTGAAGGGGTTTCACTTGTTGAAGATGATGAAGGGGAAGGAGTTCGTGCCTGGGTTTGTTTTACTCTTGCCATGCTTGTAGATTGAAGTAGATAGATTGTAGATTGAGTGTAGATAGCAAAACAATAACAATAGCAGAGATAGAAGGATGAAGCAATCAGAGAAAATTAGTGAAAACTGAAGAAATGCAGTGCAGAAATCGATTGAGAACTGTTCCTATTTAAACCCTTAATCGTGTAAATCGATTCCCAAATCGATTAGGTTACCGTTACTGGTAATGTCAATCGATTTAGTAATTATTACTCATAACGGCTAGTCACAACGGTCTTATTTGAAATTGATTCCCAAATCGAATTCCAGTTTTACTTAATCGATGTCCAAATCGATTGTCTTAACGTTAAAAGAAGAACTAGTCGATTTCCCAACCGACGCTCGGGCAAGTTAAAAAAAAATTCTGAACTTTGAATTCTGGGGTCAAA
>NC_021165.2:44918810-44919050 GCF_000331145.2 Cicer arietinum
AATTTAATGCGTTTCGGGTGAAACGGTAATTTAACAAATATCTAGATATTTTGAGATATTTGTTAAGTTATATTTATTACCTATATATGTTTGTTTGGAGGGAAAAAGAAAGGAAAACTAGAAGGAAGGAAAAGGAAAAGAAAATAGTATAAAAGAGAAAACTGACGACCTCACCAATGTTGGTATTACTGCAATCAGAAGAACCCTATGAAGTTTATTGCGATGCATCTCACCAAGGTT
>NC_021165.2:44919550-44923347 GCF_000331145.2 Cicer arietinum
TCGTCTGTAGATCACTTATAGATTCATCTTTCTTCATGTTGAACAATTCGTATTCGTGCATAATTCCTTATTATCTTGTTTTGATTATAACTAAGATATTTTGTAGGAACAATTTAATACACTAATATTTAAACTTAGTGTGCAGTTCCAAAAGTGTTTGTGTAGGATATTATGCCTCTAATTATCATATTAATACAAAGGAACACTAAGACATTACATCTATGCTCTACATTTCTAAGTCTTGTGATACGCACATATGATAAGGTTCTGTTTTGGTTGCCTTTGTTGGTGCAAGCGATGGTCTGCTACGATTGGCTCTGATAGGGAAAACAAACGTCTAACTCAGTTGCCTCTGATGAGTACAAGAAAATGTCTCACTAAGCTACCCCCGATGACTACATACAAGTTACGAGGAGTGATTTATGGGATTGTGATCTAACTTATACTTAAAGGATAAATCTATCTTCAACAGTTCAATGTTGAAATCCATGAAGATACAGGTTGTTGATTATTATGACCTCGAAATAATCAGAATATATCAGTCTTTAATCAAATTAAAGCAATATTACATACACAGCGGAATTATAATGCGTCATACACGATTAGCAATTAAAAGTAAAAAGATAAGGGATAGAATGCACCAAGATTTATCCTGGTTCAGTTGTCAACGAGACAACCTACATCCAGTCCTGACAATCCAACTGGATTTCAGCTTTTTCTCCAATAGAAAGAATTGTGAATTGTTTACAGATTGTCCAGTTTCCTCGAAACCTATCTATCTCTCACAATCTCTTTCCTATTGCTCACCCCTTGATCCTTGTAGTCACTCAGCAGACTCACACAAAATCAAAGTACGGCTCCTTCTTGATGAGGCCTCTCACCCAAGAAGATCGCCACCAGTTTCTAGCTGGATTTCTAGCAGTCGTTTTCTTTACAAAGTATTTATTTCAAACAGAATAAAAGAAGTAGTAAAAGAAGTCTTCAATCTTGAACAATGTGTCTTCTCACGAATCTGGTTATTCAATGATGGATTATGAGAACATTGTCTTTTCTCTCAAGAATACTTTTTCAGCTCTCTCAATGATTATGGATAATCTTTTTTGTTTGGATCTGAAAAAGCAATATCAGAATGTTAACAATGTGTTGTATTGTGTTAATGAGAGTTTATGAGTGTTTGTCATTGTTAATGAGAGAATGATTGAAAACAGTTTATATAGTTTCTGAAAAACACCTAATAAATCGATTTGCCAATCGATTCATTAAAGTTATAAAACAGGTCTAATCGATTTGCCAATCGATTATCGCGGGTCTTGTTTTTCTTGAATCTTGAAACTACATAAGCCAATCGATTTGTCAATCGATTCTTTAAACAAACTCTTTTCAGTAAATTATGTTCAGACTTATATGCATCGATTTCATAATCGATTGTAGGTGTTTTGTTCAAAGTAAAAATCACACCAATCGATTTCTTAATCGATTTATTAAGTCTCATAATTGATTTACAAATACTCAGAATCGATTTTTCCACAAGCTCAAAGTTCACTGTGATTTCAAAAAGGTTCTGTCAATCGATTTGCCAATCGATTGTGTTCAAGACAGTGACTTAGCTATTTTGATGTTAATCAACGTGCCAATCGATTTGTTTGTATTTGCCTGAAAAGTACTTACCTGATATTTAGTTCAATCGATTTCCCAATCGATTGCAACCAAACTTAACATGATTGAAATTCTCACAATAGATTGTCCAATCGATTGTGTTTGTCACAGGTCAAGTTATTTTTCAAATATTATCTAAGCAATCGATTTGCCAATCGATTACCCTAGAAATTGGATTCTCACTGTGACTTGATCAATCGATTTGCCAGTCGATTGGTTTCAATCAGTTTTACTTTGTGATGTGTACAATCGATTTGCCAATCGATTAGCCTGTAAAACAGGTTGCCACTGACTTGTGCAATTTTCATTTCTAATTGTGCCAGTCGATTGCCTAATCGATTATACAATCACAAACAATTATGTTTCCTTACACCCTTGTTATGAAATCGATTGCCCAATCGATTTACTCAGTCAATGATCAACTTTTGTTGATTTCTTGTGTTCCAAGCAATTTGTATCAAGTGTGTAGGATTGAATTGTTGTTCCTGAAATCTTGCTCAATTAAAATGTTAGATTTTATCATATGATGTGTGGCTGTGTTTATAGCATCAGCCCAGAAATACTTAGGAAGATTTGAGTCTTTATTTTGTTGTGGAGTTCTAGGGGATGAGTATATATGGTGAATTCCATTTTGTTCACAATAGTTATTAAAGGATTCATTTTGGAATTCTCCACCATGATCACACTTGATGGAGATTATTTTCTGGTTCTTCTCATTTTGAACTAAATTTGCAAATCTTTTGAAAATAGAGAAGGCCTCACTCTTGTGAGTCAGAAAAAATGTCCAAGTATACCTAGAGTAATCATCTACTAACACATAACCATACAAGTTTCCTCCAAAGCTTCTAACTTGAGATGGACCAAACAGGTCCATATGTATTAATTGTAAAACCTTATTGGTTTAAACTAAATCTATTGGGGGAAAGGATGACTTAACTAACTTACTTTTCTCACAAGAATCACACAACTTATCCTTAGTGAACTTTCTATTTGGGAGTCCTAGAACTAATTGTTTACTAACTAGTTTGTTAAGGTGATCTATATGTATATGAGCTACTCTCTTATGCCATAACCAGTTTTCATCAGAATTGGATAATAAGCAGCAAATAGTACTAGCAGGCAAAGCATTAAAATCAAGCATGTATATGTTATTGACCCTGTTACCTACCAACTTTATGTCTTTACTCTCCTTGTGCTCAATTATACAAGACTGAGATGTAAAACATACCTGGAATCCCTTATCACAGAGTTGACTTATACTAATCAAATTGTGTTTTAAATCCTTTACATAAAGAACATCTTTGATCACCATAGTCGATTCGTTCCCTATGTCTCCAATACCGAGTATCTTACCTTTGTTATTGTCACCGTATTTAACATATCCTCCATCTTTTAAGTTTAGAGACAAGAACTTTGACTTGTCTCCAGTCATATGCTTGGAACATCCACTGTCTAGGTACCATGAATGAGTCTTGGATGTCAAGCATATCTGCAAAATGTAATTTAAATTTTGGTTTTAGGTGTTGAAAAAAATGACCTCTATTGTCTAAAAAGGTATATGACAGTTTTTAAAAAATGCAACAAGATTGATAATCAATTTAACAAAAGAACACTTTTATTAAACTAATGATCAATCACGGTCCCAAGGAATTGTTTCTAAGCGAAGGTTCACACTTACATGTATTGACTAATTACTAGTCAAGCATATACAGTAATTGTTCTACAAATTAATCAAGATACAAGCATGCCAATTTAACCATTAAAGCAATATCAATGAAAACAGAATACGTCTATAGCATGCAATCAAGTTTAATCATACAATCATACAATCATACAATGATACAATGCAAGATGGAAATAAAGAGTAAGGGATAGAGAGTAGTGCACCACGATTTTATACTAGTTCAGCAGTCTATCTGACGGCCTACGTCCAGTCCCGAAATTAAATGATTTCGACCTTTTCAATAGAATCTTCTAGAGTGTTTTACAGATGTTCCAGCGCTCCCGGCCTATCAATCTTAAAACTCTCTCTCTATTCTATTTCACAACCACTGTATCCCAGAGTTTCTCTACAAACTCTTCCAAGATCACAGTAAAACTTCTTCTTGATGAGCCCTCTCAACAATGAAGATATCTACCAG
>NC_021165.2:44923678-44925922 GCF_000331145.2 Cicer arietinum
ACTACTGGATTTTTCTCAGTTCTTTCTTTACAAAATCTTTGTTACAGAAAATATAAAAGTTATACATAATATGTCTCAATCACTAGCAATGAATCTCACACAAGAAGTTGTTTGCCCATTTGAGTGTTTGTGAGATCTTTCTCTTTTTCTCTCAAGAAGTCTTTTTCAGCTTTCTATTGATTATGAATAATCATTGGTTCTGGGTCTGAAAAAGCAATATCAAAGGTTATTCAAAATGTTATGAAAGTTATTCAAAATGCTATCAAAAGTTTTTTTGAGAAAGTGATTGAAAACTGTAACACCCCAAATTTTATAATAAAATATTTTATTAATTAAATAGGATTTTAAATAATTAATTTGATGTTAAAATTATTTTAATACGTATTGATAAATTTTGGGATAATTTTCGTTATATGAGTGCTTTCTATGATGTGCTAGTTTTAAAAATATTAGATTAAATGAGCGACATAAATAATATTATATTTTATTATTTGATATATATTTAAAATAATAATAATAATAATAATAATAATAATAATAATAGTATTTTAGTGTAATATTTTAAAGAAAAAGATTTTATGTGATTTTACGAGTATATACGCATACCAAATTAATATAATAATTTTTTTGTGCGTTTGACTGATATTAAGTATACACATAGATATATTTTCATTATTTATAACTATTTTCTATTTTTAGTTATTTTTTTTATAAATAATTATCTTGAGATAGAATTAATGTTGTGTCTGATTTCGTTTATTTTTATATACTTGTTATGACATTGTGATTTTATATATATTTATTATGATTTAGTAATTAATATAAAATATTGATGTTATACTTATTTATTTTATAATTTTGACTATTTCCTAATATGCTGATATTATTATAATGTGAGAGTTTCAATTATTAATAATATGTTTTTCTATATTGATTATTTTAATTACTCTAATTATAAAATATTAATAATATTTGAAAAATTGTGTTTAAAAGAATATTAGAAAGAAAATTAAATAATTATTAATTTTGTTTTAGCAAAATAAAAATAAATAACACATAAACGTGTGTCTACGTTGTTATATTTTTACTATACTACTAACTATAATTATATACATATATATTAGATCCACTAAGTAAATATATATAACCACATAAGTATATGAAAGCAAATTGCTACTGCCTGTGCCGAAAACGTCTTTCTCATCAGCCGCTAAACCTACTAACCCTTTCTATAGTGCCGCACATTAAAAAAAAAAGAGGGCAAAGTACTCATTCACAAATATAAAAAAAAGATTCTGAATCTAAAAACAAAAAGAAGAAAAGAAATTGTCGATATTGTGTGAAGTAATCAACTTACTCGACAATAAGGTGAGTGTATTTGATATCGTTACAAATTTTGTATTTTAGTATCTCTACAAATTTCTTCCTTATTGTTTTAAAACTAAGTTTTAATCTCACTAAAAATTTATATTAATGAAATTGACAATTTACTCATAGAATATACATATATTATAAAAGTTATAATCTGACTAGTTATTATTATCTCTTGTATTCATCTTCATCGTATAATTTTTATGCCCCTATCTTCTCTAACAATCAACTTATTACCTTTTCAATAATTATCATATGATTTTTTTTATTAATATAATAATCAACCTATTACCATTTTCCTTGTTAAATACCAAATTGAATTTTAAATTTATGAAATTAACCAATTATTTACAGTATGTATAAAATTAAACAATAAACCATCTTATAACAATTTACAGCATTAGGTAGTAAACTGCATTGCAAAATGTCTAATTTTGTTTTACATTGAAAGAGCTTTAATTATTTTAATTTTAAACTGTAGGTATTATTCATTAGAAAGTAAATAAATATTATTAGTTGCACTACATCCAATACATCAGTTTCCTGTTTAAAATCAAAATTGTATACACTATTTATTTAGCATCCTATGATTATGTTGTGTTTTAAAATTAAATATTTATGTGTATGTAATTGTGTTAATATATATATTAAATAAATTTTTGTTATACTATCAATAGTAAATAATTTGTTTGTATTTTGTTGTTTTATCATCTTTTCTGGGTTATTAGAGGCAACGTTTGACGAAGACATGATACATTAAATAAAGATATCACATCCGGTGCACAAAATCCTTGTCGAGGTAAGGGGTGAGAGAGCGTTTGAATTCATGAGTATAATATATTGTGAGATGAACGGGAAAACCGTATTTCCCAA
>NC_021165.2:44926145-44935239 GCF_000331145.2 Cicer arietinum
CTGTTGAGCCTTAAGGCAAGATTGTTAGACCTTGGAGGTATTCCGGTGGGGAATTCGTAGGTGACTTGGAGGTAGCACTCCAAATGTCGGGAGCTACCACGCAACACACGTTTATCTCGAATGTCGCGTATATGTGTCTCGGGTTGAGTTGAGGGGATCTATGAGGACAGGGCCAATTTGAATTGTCCGTCCACCGGGATGGTGGCATAGTATCAAGCCTCCTAACCAAGTACTTCAGAGTTAGAATGGTACCACATTGTGAAGTAGAGTCTAAGCTCATGCATAGCATTGCATCTCCTTGTGATTGTTTTGTTGTGATTGATGTGTTTCAAAGGTAATAATAATTAGATGATTTGATGCATATTATAATGAGATGATTATTTTACTTGAGTGACTTTGATGCTATAGTATGATACTATTTAATTAAATATTTTGATATATCGTAAAGTGATTATGATACGGTTCTATTATGATTGTTTGCCTGTTCTTCTTACTCATATTATGCTATTAACATGATTTCAAAACTCACCTCCTTCGTTGTTTGTGTTTGACTGGATGGGCCCTGCGTTTGCGAAATCGCAGTTATTACAGGTTAATGAGTCTTGAAGTTCAAGTTTTGAAGGAACCCTGCTCTGATAGGTGATACTGGGAATAAGGGTTTTTATTTTATTTTTGGGAAACGTGATATCCTAAATTAAATATAAAGTTTTTATTTTCTTGGAAATATATTTTTTATTTATCCGCTGCAAATTTTATAGGAATATGATATTAATTATTATATATATTATTTTGGGATTTAGGGTGTCACAAAAACCGTTTATATAGTTTCTGAAAAACAACATATAAATCGATTTCCCAATCGATTCATTAATGTAATAAAACAGGCTCAATCGATTTCCCAATCGATTATCGCAAGTCTTGTTTTTCTTGAATCTTGAAACTACATATAAACTAATCGATTACCTAATCGATTATTTTAATACACTTTTCAGAAAATTATGTGTAGTTTATATTTGAATCGATTGCATAATCGATTTCAGGTGTTTTGTTCCAACAACGAGATCAAAACAATCGATTACTCAGTCGATTCATTAAGTCACATAATCGATGCATTAATACACATAATCGATTTGGCCATATACTAAGTGTTCCCTGTAACTTAAATTTTTGTTTCAATCGATTTGCCAATCGATTTGGTTTAATACAAGGGTTTAGCTTATTTCAAGTAAATCAATGTGCCAATCGATTAAGTGTTATGTTTATGAAAAAAGTGATTTTACCAGTTGGTTCATTTCAATCGATTTCCTAATCGATTGATACCAAACTTGTTACAAATGAATTTTTCACAATGGATTGTCCAATCGATTGTGTTTGTCACATGCCATGTTACTTATGAATTCTTATTTACGAAATCGATTTGCCAATCGCTTAGCTTATTAAATGGCTTGGCCCTGTGACTTGCACAATCGATTTGTCAATCGATTTATCCAATCAGCTTTAGTCTTTGTGATTTGAACAATCGATGTGCCAATCGATTAGCTTGCTAAAAGGCTTGCCTCTGACTTGCACAATTTTTATCAATGATTGTGCCAGTCGATTGCCTAATTGATTGTTTAATCACATACTACACATTTTCACACAACCCTTTTACAGAATCGATTTCCTAATCGATTTGCTCAGTAAATTTTCCAACTTTTGTTGATTCCTCGAGTTCCAGGCGATTGTCTCAAGTATGTAGGGTTGAGTTGTTGTTCCTGAAATCTTACTCAGTTAAAATGTTAGATTTATCACATGATGTATGAACATTGTATGTTTGTTAATTATGTCAAAATTAGGATTAAGGGGACTTAAGTCCAACAATCTCCCCCTTTTTGCATAAGTGACAAACATACAATTTTAACTTGAGTTTAACATTTCAAGGTATAACATTAAAAACAAGCTCCCCCTAAATTTAAGCAGTCATGATTCATTTAAGCAACACAGCAACATATTATATTAACATAGCATGTTGTTTACCATTTGTTATCAGGGTTAAAGCTTAACAACAACAAACAATTTAGCACAACTACATGCAGTATCAGTGTTATCATGATATATCAATTTATCATGCATTAGTAGTACTATTTAAACAGTGGCAATTGCACTTGTTTATCAGTTTCATAGCAATATCATAGCAATATAGGTACAAGTATCAGAGCATAATATCAGAGCATAAGTACCAATACTATTTACCAATATCAGAGTAAATTAAGTAGTCATCAGAGTAGCAATTTGCAGCAGCAGTAGTAGTAGTAAAATTTAATTCCAGTACAGAAGCAACACAAGTAGCATGTAAAAGTTACCACAGGTTATAATTTCTCTCCCCCTTTGTCAGTTAATGCAAAAAGCAGTAAAAGGAGAGAGCAGCAAAAAAAAAAATTCTCCCCCTATGTCAGTAAACATAAGCACTGGTGATAATTATGGTGTCAGAGCATACAAATATCAGCGTATCAAAGCAAAAACACATGCAGATTAAACAGATTATGGCAATATAGATCAGCTAACAATTGAATAAACGCGCTCATTTGTCATATATTGAAGAAAATAGTACAACAATAACAAGACATTACATCACAACAAAGAACCTAAAAACCTAATCACCTAAACTAGGCTGTTCCTCACTATTAGCTAAGGGAGAGGTAGAGACCGCTGTATTACCCTCAGCAGGTGTCTCCTCAACGTGAGGTTCAGAACTATCTAGGGTAGTGGGATTTTGTTCCCCTGTTGCTTGTCGACCTATATCCGCAATATCTTCAAAAGATAGCTTAATGCCTAAATGAACTTGTATTGCATCAACATTCTGAACAACTGAGTTCAGAGATGTCTGGAGTGTCTTCAAAGCAGCTTCCATTCGAGCATTTGACGCTTGCATCTTAGCGTTGTGAGCCGCCTGGGCTTCCATAAACTCTAGCAGCTTTGCTAAGGACTCGGGAGGGGCTGCTACTGGCTCAACAGCTTGTTGTGTATTAGGTTGAACTGGTTCAGCATTTGGTAGGGGCCTTATCCAGATACCATTCACCCTTTTCAATTGCATTTGATTGACAATTGATTCACCAAAAACAAGGGTGGTTTTTGAAGATTCTTCATCGACAAGTGACACTTTGAAATGTCTCAGAATCTTGGTGATTAACTGGGGGTAGGGCAGCACCAGCTTGCTTTGCGATGCTTCCATCATGTGCTTCAGCACTATCCATGTCCAGCTCATCTTGAACTCTTTGGACAGTCCCCACAACAGCAGTATGTCCAGCTTCTGGACGACGGCATGGTTTCCGGATCGGGGCACCATCATCCGAGTTAATGTGTAAATGAGCATCCGATTATGGACCTTCATTTGACCAATCAGCAGCAAAATAGTTTCGACAAAGCCGTCGACCATCAGGTCCTTCACAGCGGTGTGTCTATCAAAAGAAGCTTCCCAGCCTTCATCTGCAGCTTCAGCCTCAGAACTGCCATCAATTGATTTCCCATGGAAGGGCAGTCCTGACAGATTTGAGAATTCTTCAAAAGACATGGAGATCCTCTTGCCAAATAGTTTCGACAAAGCCGTCGACCATCAGGTCCTTCACAACGGTGTGTCTATCAAAATAAGCTTCCCAACCTTCATCTGCAGCTTCAGCCTCAGAACTGCCATCAATTGATTTCCCATGGAAGGGCAGTCCTGACAGATTTGAGAATTCTTCAAAAGACATGGAGATCCTCTTGCTTTTGACTTCATCCTTGAAGCCATTGTCAGTGAGCTTGAAGGTGGAATAGAATGCTCTTATTAACTTAGGATAAGTGTCAAGGGAGGAGGAGAGAAGGTTTTCAAGACCATGAAACCTCAAATGGTCTTGGAAAGTAAATCCATCTAAATCAAAATAGGAGAAATCCAGAGTCATAGCCTCATGGATTTTTCTTTTTAGAAAATCAGGTGGGATAACATATTCTGCAGCTTTATCTTTGGACGAAGGAGCTTTCTTTGGAGGAGGAGAAGAAACTGTTTTCTTATTTTTCTGAGTAACCTCCTTCATAGCATCAGCCATGAGCTTCTCAGTAGGGGGCTCCTTTCGTTTCTTTGATTTTCCTTGATCAACAGCAGCAGCTTTGCCTTTGTCTTTGGCAAGTATTTTGTGAGTAGGAATTGGAACCCGTTTTGAAATTGTTGGTGGGGGAGAAGGGGTTCGCCCACTAGAAGATGAAGATGGTGATGGAGTTCTGGGTTGGGTTTGTTTAACACGAGCCATTGTAGTAGAGATTATGTGTTTGAATGCAGAGATATATCAAGGATGGTTGGGAAAAACAATAGTACTGAGAAATAGCAGAGAGATTAGAGAAATTCTGGAAAAAAGTTGAGAAGAAATCGATTGGTAACTGTTCCTTTTAAACCTTCAGACGCGACAATCGATGTCCAAATCGATTATGTTACCGTTGTTGGGGAAACACAATCGATTTAGTAGTTATTGCATCTAACGGCTAGTAAAAGTAATTCACAACTGTCATAACGTGAATCGATTCCCAAATCGATTTCCTTTATTTACTCAATCGATGTCCAAATCGATGTCTTTAAAGTGGAGAATTTGAAAATATTGAACTAGTCGATTTCCAAGTCGACGCTCGGGCTAGAGTCTGGAAAACGTTCCCAATTTTGAAGTCTGGGGCCAACGCAATCGATTTTGCAATCGATTCTTTAAACTATATACCAAGCTGGCAATCGATTACCCAATCGATTGGAATGGGAAGAGTTCAAGCACCAGAAGCTTCCTGTGATTTGGTACAAAGATCAGATCTCACTAGGATCTATGATCCCTAGTTTCATCCTAATATGAAGGAAGCTTTCTCTGGGCAAAGCTTTTGTAAAGATGTCAGCCAGCTGATCAGCTGTATTGACATATTCAAGCTTAATGATCCCATTTTGAAATTGGTCCCTTATAAAGTGATGCCTTATCTCTATGTGCTTGGTTCTAGAATGCATCACTGGATTCTTAGTAATGCTTATTGCACTTGTGTTATCACACAAGATAGGTACAATTCCTAAATCAACACCAAAATCAGATAGGTGTTGTTTCATCCAAAGGATTTGTGCACAGCAGCTTCCAGCTGCAATGTATTCAGCTTCAGTTGTTGATAGAGCAATGCTGGTTTGTTTCTTGCTAAACCAAGACACAAGGGAGTTTCCTAGTAAGTGATAAGTACCAGAAGTACTTTTCCTATCTAGTCTGCATCCGGCAAAATCAGAATTTGAATATCCAACTAAAGTGCAGGTTGATCCCTTAGGATACCACAAGCCTAGACTCTTAGTCCCTACTAGATATCTGAATATCCTCTTTACTGCACTAAGGTGAGACTCTTTTGGATTGGATTTGTATCTTGCACACATGCAGAAACTGAACATGATGTCAGACCTGCTTGCTGTAAGATATAGCAAGGATCCTATCATTCCCCTAAACCTTGTAACATCTACAGGTTTACCTTTCTCATCTCTATCTAAGTGATTTCCTTGACTCATGGGAGTATCAATGGACTTAAAGTTATCAAAACTGAATTTCTTTATCAAATCATTACAGTATTTAGTTTGACTAATGAAAATGCCTTGCTTGCTTTGGTTAATTTGAAATCCCAAGAAGTAAGATAGTTCACCCATCATTGACATTTCAAATTTACCTTTCATTAAGTTTTCAAAATCTTTGCACAATTTATTGTTTGTAGATCCAAAGATTATGTCATCAACATAGACTAGGACCAGCAAGATGTCATTTCCATTTGTCTTTATGAAAAGTGTCTTGTCAACATTTCCTCTTGAAAAATTTTGTTGAATGAGGAAATTGTTGAGCTTCTCATGCCAAGCTCTTGGAGCTTGTTTCAACCCATAGAGGGCTTTTGATAGCTTGTAGACATGATTAGGAAAATCAGGATTTTCAAAACCAGGTGTTTGGCTAACAAAAACTTCCTCTTGGAGATCACCATTGAGAAAGGCACTTTTCACATCCATTTGATAAAGTTTAAAGTCCATTATACAGGCATAAGCAAGTAGGATTCTAATGGCTTCTAACCTAGCTACAGGGGCATAGGTTTCATCAAAATCTATTCCTTCCTCCTGACTGTAACCCTTAGCTACTAGCTTAGCTTTGTTCCTGGTTATAACTCCATTTTCCTCTATTTTGTTCCTAAACACCCATCTTGTTCCTATGATGTGCTTACCTTCTGGTTTAGGAACTAGGCTCCACACCTTGTTTCTCTCAAACTGGTTTAACTCCTCTTGCATAGCAAGTATCCACTCACTATCTAATAGAGCTTCCTTAATGTTTTTGGGTTCAATCTGAGATACAAAAGCTGTAAAGTTATAGAACTGTCTAAGGTTCTTCCTAGTTGCAACTCCTTTAGAGATATCCCCTATAATGTTATCTATGGGGTGGTTCTTATTGAACTTCCATTCCCTAGGTAAATCATCAGTCCTTATTGGTTCTATACAGTCAGTACTAGTTGGAGGTACAGTTTCAGTTGGTTCTAATTGTTCAGATTCTACAACTTCATCCAAAGAGTCATCAACCATAGGAGGAGTGTTGTTCAAGTTTTCTGCAAATAATTCATCAAACTTTACATGAACTGACTCTTCTATGGTTTTTGTTCTTTTGTTGTAGATTCTATAGGCCTTACCGGTTTGAGAGTATCCTAGAAAAATACCTTCATCTCCCTTAGGGTCAAACTTTCCTAGATGTTCTTTGCCATTGTTTAAAACAAAGCACTTACAACCAAAGACTCTAAAGTAGGAAATGTTTGGTTTTCTACCCTTGTACAATTCATAGGGAGTTTTTCTAAGCAGGGGCCTAATGAGAACTCTATTGACAACATGAGTGGCTGTACTAATTGCATCTGCCCAAAAATACTTAGGAAGGTTTGAGTCTTTAAGCATAGTCCAAGCTAATTCCTCTAAAGACCTATTTTTCCTTTCTACAACTCCATTTTGCTGTGGAGTTCTAGGGGCTGAGTATATGTGTTGTATTCCATTTTGTTCACAGTAGGTTTGAAAGGAATCATTTTGGAATTCACCTCCATGATCACTTTTGATGGATATAATTTTCTGGTTATTCTCATTTTGAACAAAAGTAGCAAATTTCTTAAAAGTTGAGAATGCCTCACTCTTGTGAGTCAGAAAATATGTCCAAGTAAACCTAGAGTAATCATCTACCAACACATATCCATACAGGTTTCCTCCAAAGCTCTTCACTTGAGAAGGACCAAAAAGGTCCATATGTATTAACTGCAAAACCCTATTGGTTTTGACCATATCTATTGGGGGAAAATAAGTTTTAACTAGCTTACTTTTCTCACAAGAGTCACAAAGTCTATCCTTAGTAAATTTCCTGTTAGGGAGTCATATAACTAACTGTTTACTAACCAGTCTATTAAGATGATCTATATGAATATGCGCTATACGTTTATGCCATAACCAAGTCTCATCTGAATTAGATAACAAACAGCAGATAGTACTAGGCAAAGAATTAAAATCTAACATATAAATGTTATTAATTCTATCACCAACTAACTTTATACCTTTGTCATCTTTATGCTCAATTATACAAGATTGTGATGAAAAACTTACTTGGAACCCTTTATCACATAGTTGACTTATACTTAGCAGATTGTGTTTTAGCCTTTCTACGTACAAGACATTTTTTATTACTGCAGTTGACTCATTGCCTATGTCACCAACACCACTTATCTTTCCTTTATTGTTGTCACCATATTTGAAAAATCCTCCTTCCTTTAATGTTAGAGACAAGAATTTAGACTTGTCTCCTGTCATGTGCTTTGAGCATCCTCTATCTAGATACCAAGAATGCCTATTGGATGTCAAACACACCTGCAACACACAATCAAAATTTGATTTTAGGTACCCAATTTAAATTGGGTCCTGGGAGGTTAGTTTCAAACATTTGTGTCTTTGCTATCCAAATCTGTTTCCATCCTCTGTTGGCTAGTTTTTTTTGTTTACAATTGGAAATAAAATGTTCCTTTCTGCAACAAAAGTGACATGAACCAGCAAAGGATGAATGTTGATTTGATTTAGTAAAGATGTCATACATATTCCTTGAACTAACAGATTTCTGACTATGTTTGACATTCCTGTTTTGCATATAACCAATACCACATCTAGTGTTATTCCTTTTAACATGCATATTTGGTTTATATCCAAGACCAGATTCTTCATTAACATGTCTCTGGTTGCTAAGTATGACATTCAGTTTATCTTTACTACTAGTGAACTTCAATAAATCAGAATTTAATGATGCAACATTTTTTTCAAGTTCAATGCATCTTGCAGATTTGTCATGTGAATCCTTTTTCAGTTGTTCATACAAGTCCTCAATTTCCTTATGATCATTTTTCATTTGTTCACAAATCATACATTGTTGTTCAAGCATTTTCTTTGTACTCATTAACTGCTTAATAGAATACACATACTCATCATGCAGTTCATTGAATGCTTCATGTAGTTCATCATAAGAGGGATTAGATTGAGAACTTACCTCACTTTCAGATTCTGAATCTGTGTTTGCCATAAGACATAGATTTGCTTCTTCTTCTTCTGAAGAGGCAGAGGATTCTTCGTTGTCGTTCCATGCAACGTATGCTTTTCTGGTTTTGGGAGCTGGTTCCTATCCCTTAGTCTTTGCAGTACTATTTTTGTTTTGCAACTTGTAACACTCAGACTTTATATGGCCTGTTTTACCACACTCATAACAGGTGATTGTCTTGTTGTCACTAGTCTTAGAACTTGATGGCTTTCTGAACTTGTTGTCTTTCTTTTTCAGAAATTTTTTAAACTTTTTGACAAGTAAACCAATCCCAGGCTCTTCGTCAGTCTCACTGTTTGACTCATCTGAGCAGCTTTCTTGTTCACACTTTGATTGGTGCGTTTGGGCTTTCAAAGACAGTCCTTTTCTTTTCCTATTATATTGTTCTGACTCATCTAATCTGTGCAATTCCATCTCATGCTCCCTGAGCTTTCCAAACAGTGTTGCAATAGTCATGTTTGCAAGATCCTTTGATTCAGCAATGGCAGTTATCTTGGGCT
>NC_021165.2:44935316-44936417 GCF_000331145.2 Cicer arietinum
CAGGTCATTAATGGACTCATCTTTCTTCATGCTGAATAGTTCGTACTCATGCATGAGAGTATTTGTTCTGGCCCTTTTTACATCAGTAGTTCCTTCATGTGTTTGTTGAAGAGTGTCCCACATCTCTTTGGCAGTCTTGCAGTTTGAGACCTTGAAAAATTCATCAGCTGATAATGCAGAGGTTATTAGGTTCTTAGCCTTAGCATTATATCCTACACTCTTCTTATCATCCTCAAACCAGTCAGATCTGGGTTTAGGGATTAGTGAATCACCAGTCCCAGCTATTGTAGGTATGAAGGGTCCATTTTCTACAGCATCTAGAATATCAATACCACTAGCTTCTAGAAATATTAACATCCTATGTTACCAATACATGTATGCGGCTCCATTGAAGGCAGGGGGCCTTGCAAGGGAAGCACCTTCTCCTAGAAATTCAACTGAGGCCATGTTCTTTTATGAGAATTACTCTAAAAAAGGTAGGCTCTTAATGCCAATTGTTGTAAAAGATGACCTCTATTGTCTAAAAAGGTATATGACAGTTTTTAAAAAATGCAACAAGATTGATAATCAATTTAACAAAAGAACACTTTTATTAAACTAATGATCAATCACGGTCCCACGGAATTGTTTCTAAGCGAAGGTTCACACTTACATGTATTGACTAATTACTAGTCCAGCATATACAATAATTTTTCTACAAATTAATCAAGATACAAGCATGCCAATTTAACCATTCAAGCGATATCAATGAAAACATAATACGTCTATAGCATGCAATCAAGATTAATCATACAATCATACAATGATACAATGCAAGATGGAGATAAAGAGTAAGGGATAGAGAGTAGTGCACCACGATTTTATACTGGTTCAGCCGTCTATCTGACGGCCTACGTCCAGTCTCAAAATTAAACGATTTCGGCATTTTCAATAGAATCTTCTAGAGTGTTTTACAGATGTTCCAGCGCTCCCGGCCTATCAATCTTAAAACTCTCTCTCTATTCTATTTCGCAACCACTGTATCCCAGAGTTTCTCTACAAACTCTTCCAAGATCACAGTAAAGCTTCTTCTTGATGAGCCCTCTCAACAATGAAGATAAC
>NC_021165.2:44936805-44937198 GCF_000331145.2 Cicer arietinum
TTACTGAAAATATAAAAGATATACATAATTTGTCTCAATCACTAGCAATGAATCTCACACAAGAAGTTGTTTGCCCATTTGAGTGTTTGTGAGATCTTTCTCTTTTTCTCTCAAGAAGTCTTTTTCAGCTTTCTATTGATTATGAATAATCGTTGGTTCTGGGTATGAAAAAGCAATATCAAAGGTTATTCAAAATGTTATGAAAGTTATTCAAAATGTTATCAAAAGTTTTTTTGAGAAAATGATTGAAAACCGTTTATATAGTTTCTGAAAAACAACATATAAATCGATTTCCCAATCGATTCATTAATGTAATAAAACAGGCTCAATCGATTTCCCAATCGATTATCGCAAGTCTTGTTTTTCTTGAATCTTGAAACTACATAAACTAAT
>NC_021165.2:44937242-44938652 GCF_000331145.2 Cicer arietinum
AATCGATTGCATAATCGATTTCAGGTGTTTTGTTCCAACAACGAGATCAAAACAATCGATTACTCAGTCGATTCATTAAGTCACATAATCAATGCATTAATACACATAATCGATTTGGCCATATACTAAGTGTTCCCTGTAACTTAAATTTTTGTTTCAATCAATTTGCCAATCGATTTGGTTTAATACAGGGATTTAGCTTATTTCAAGTAAATCAATGTGCCAATCGATTAAGTGTTATGTTTCTGAAAAAAGTGATTTTACCAGTTGGTTCATTTCAATCGATTTCCTAATCGATTGATACCAAACTTGTTACAAACGAATTTTTCACAATGGATTGTCCAATCGATTGTGTTTGTCACAGACCATGTTACTTATGAATTCTTATTTACGAAATCGATTTGCCAATCGCTTAGCTTATTAAATGGCTTGGCCCTGTGACTTGCACAATCAATTTGTCAATCGATTTATCCAATCAGCTTTAGTCTTTGTGACTTCGTAGAGGATTCACTGTACTTAATTTAATTTATTTATCGACGAGTAATTTTAATCGGCATCAAAATATCTTTTTGGTCATATAAACTCCAAAATATTAATAACTTTGGCTAAAAAGACTCCGAGTTCAATACCAAAAATACACTAAAATACATAAAGTGTACTTTAAAATTATGGGTCTTACATTACTACCCCCCTTAAATTAGTTTCGTCCTCGAAACTTAAAGTACGTTTAACAATTCACACTTGGTTTGTACTCGAATTCAACATAATAGTCACAACTTTTTTCACCCGGCCTTCTCGAAGAAAGTGTTGTCTACCCGTTCTCATAGGGTGCTTAATAACTCTACACACATCCATAGTCGGTAAGGCTCGTTCGTTCCATTCAACATGATTTTGTCCGAACTGTAATAGCGCTCCCCGCGACTTGCACTTAAGGTTATCCTAATGCACAAGCAATCAACCAAAGTTCTCAAGGTCCACTGAGTTTTCCGTATTTTCCTATAACCTTGCTCTTATTGACGAATTGCAATCACCCAAGACTATTTCACGTAGCCTCATATACGTCCACCTTGTACGGAACATCCATCTAGTACCAAACCTAAACACTAAGTATGACACCGACACATTGAGTACAATATATCATTACCTAATGATATGACTTCCAATCCATACCAAGAATGATCTTGGGTTATTGTAGAGGTAAACAAATCAAATTACTCAAGAAATCTCTATTAGGGACAATTACATGGCAATGTAAACATACATTAATTTCAGTCAAAGTCTTAGCAGGCGTAAAAACAACCAAATCAAAAGGTAAAGCAGACACAGATAACTTCAAACGATTTACACAATCCATAGCAATGAAGGAATGGGTCGCCCCGAATCAAAAAGTGCAGTTAGAGTGTTACCTGC
>NC_021165.2:44938967-44939172 GCF_000331145.2 Cicer arietinum
TCCCCCGTTGTTATCATGTGGTCGATTATAAGGTTTAGCAACTTGTTTTCCCTTGTTCCGATGATTCACCCGACTAGGCCCTCCTGGGTTAAAATTCCCTCCTCGGCTAGCTCTCTTATTCTTCATATCCTCAACTTCTCTACATTTTTCCACAAGAACTTGGAAACGTTGAATTCCCAAGGGTAAGACAGAGTCTTGAATCTCA
>NC_021165.2:44939335-44940852 GCF_000331145.2 Cicer arietinum
GATGCAAGATTTATTCAGATTCATACACACAGCGGAATTATAATGCGGCATACAAGATTAACAATTAAGAGTAAAAGGATAAGGGATAGAATGCACTAAGGTTTATCCTGGTTCAGTTGTCAATGACAACCTACATCCAGTCCTGACAATCCAACTGGATTTCAGCTTTTTCTCCAATAGAAAGAATTGTGACTTGTTTACAGATTGTCCAGTTTCCTCGAAACCTATCTATCTAACACAATCTCTTTCCTATTGCTTAACCCCTTGATCCTTGCAGTCACTCGGCAGACTCACACAAAATCAAGTCAAGCTCCTTCTTGATGAGGCCTCTCACCCAAGAAGATCGCCACCAGTTTCTAGCTGGATTTTACGCAGTCGTTTCTTTACAGAGTATTTATTACAAGCAAAATAAAAGAAGTACAAAAAGTGTCTTCGATCTTGATGAATGTATCTCACACGAATCTGGTTGTTCAATGATTGTTTATGAGAACATTGTCTTTTCTCTCAAGAATACTTTTTCAGCTCTCTCAATGATTATGGATAATCTTTTTGGCTTTGATCTGAAAAAGCAATATCAGAATGTTAACAATATGTTCTTAAGAGTTCTTCAGTGTTCTGAAGTATATTCAATTGAGAAAATGATTGAAAACTGTTTATATAGTTTCTGAAAAACAACTAATAAATCGATTTACCAATCGATTCATTAAAGTTATAAAACGGGCTTAATTGATTTGCCAATCGATTATCGCAAGTCTTGTTTTTCTTGAATCTTGAAACTACATAAACTAATCGATTTTCCAATCGATTCTTTTAAAAACATTTTTCAGTAAATTATGTGCAGACTTATATGAATGGATTGCATAATCGATGTCAGGTGTTTTGTTCCAATAATAAAATCAAACCAATCGATTACTTAATCGATTTACTAAGTCACATAATCGATTCACAAATACACATAATCGATTTGGCCACAAACTGAGAGTTCCCTGTGATTTCAAATATTTGTTTCAATCGATTTGCCAATCGATTGTGTTTAAAACAGGAACTTAGCTAATTTCATGTTAATCGAAGTGCCAATCGATTTGGTAGTATTTTTCTGAAAAGTTCTTACCAGTTGTTTAGTTCAATCGATTTCCCAATCGATTGATACCAAACTTAACATGATTGAAATTCTCACAATAGATTGTCCAATCGATTGTGTTTGTCACAAGTCATGTTACTTTTGAAATATTATTTAAGCAATTGATTTGTCAATCGATTAGCCTAGTAAATGGATTATCCCTGTGACTTGCCCAATCGATTTCCCAATCGATTTGTTTCAATCAGTTTTTACTTTGTGATGTGCACAGTCGATGTGCCAATCGATTAGCATGCAAAACAGGTTGCCACTGACTTGCACAATTTTTATTTCTGATTATGCCAGTCGATTGCCTAATCGATTGTGTAACCACAAACAGTATATTTCCTTACAACCCTTTTACGAAATCGATTTCCCAATCGATTTGCTTAGTAGATTT
>NC_021165.2:44941491-44943162 GCF_000331145.2 Cicer arietinum
TCATGTTCCCCTGATGCAGTTTCAGGAAATCATCACCCAGTTTAGTCCTGGTACTCATCGGGAAGTATTTGTCTAAAAACTTCCTTTTGAATGATTCCTAGTCCACCTCCTCGTGAGCTGCTCTCATCAACAATCTTGTACTCCTCCACCAGTACTCAGCATCCCCTAACAGCATATAAGTGGCATAATTGACCTTCACTCCTGCCTGACAGTTAATTATTTCGAAGATCTTCTCCACTTCTTATATCCATTGATCCGCTTTCTCTGAATTGTCATCCCACTTAAACTTGGGAGGATTGTAATGAAGGAAGTCTTCTAATCCTCTTGACTCTGCAGCACGGATCTCTCTTCCCCTCTTTTCAAGATCACGTTGAGTCTTGGCAGCAGTCTGTGCAGCAACAGAAGCAGCCATGTTATTCATAGCCTCCGCCATTTGATCATTCCTATTAGCGTTGGCTCTCGGAGCGTCATTCCTTCTTGGCGGCATGGTTTCCTATAAAACCATCATCAAGTAGAGTCTTAACTAGCTTCCGAACACATCAACACATAATAATTATTGCGGACCTGACAACTCAACCCACCTAAACTGACGCATGATCAGATAACATCTCCCAACTTACAGGTTGACCTACAATCTATAACCAAGGTTCCACAGCCCCCAAAGAAAACCAAACCAAAGCTCTGATACCACAATGTAACACCCCGTTTTTCTAAGCGAGGGTGTCTTTTTTTTTTTAAAGAAATTAAAATAAAACAGAGAGATAAATGAGGTAATGCTTTTGGATAAATAATTCAGTCATTATAAATTACAAGCAGCGGAAAAGTTTCTCAAAATATGAATCCAAAGTATTTACACAACAACAAATGATACATGGAACCCATTCAAATAAGATGTCATACTGACAATATTAGTAAAGGTACAGTTTTCCAGTTCAAAATAATGTAATCCAAAAGAAAGACATTTGTTCCCTTTATGTCATCCTACTCTGATCATTCTACAAAAAACTATAGCTATACACCCTGAGTGATCTCCACGCGCCCCATGAGATCTTCCAAACATAGCTCCAGTCAAGCATTCCCATCTACATTCCTGTCCGTAGGGTACGAACCGGTACGATCGTCCTGGCTCTCATCTGAGGGCAAAGCCCAGATTTCCACAATAGTTGTAAAGGGTCACCAACCGAAATTAACAGTTAACACATAACATTTAAGTTTTTAAATGCACAAAATAAACTTTCAACTAAGCATGCACCTTAAAAGGATTTTCCATATGCTAAAAGTTCATATAACACTTGCCAAATAAAAATGAAGTCAAAATAAGTCTTAAATCAAGCCATTGATAAATCAATTGAGCAATCTGTTATCTAACTCAAAATAAGAATTTCTACTAAGCCAATCGATTTCCAAATCGATTTCCTGCGGGTTTTTAGTGAAATTTGAACTCTGGGCTTAAATCAATCGATTGGGCAATCGATTGACAGAATAGCTGAGCCCCTGACTTAATGCCAATCGATTTCCAAATCTATTTTTGTCAGTTTTGCTGAATTCCTGCATGGCCAAATCGATTGGGAAATCGATTTTATAAATTGTTGAGCCCCTGTAACTTCCCAAATCGATTGGGAAATCGATTTCCCTGGTTATCCTTCCAAAAATACATAAACTAACTCAATA
>NC_021165.2:44945322-44961069 GCF_000331145.2 Cicer arietinum
CCCTTACCTTAACGTTAGCTTTAACGTGCAAACACGGTACCGCGAGTAAATCCGGTAAAATCTCCGCTCGCAACGCCGCTTCCAAAGTTGGTTCCCTAGCACCGTAGCGTGGTAGTGAGCAACTTTCCCTTCTATCCCTTCACGAAACGAAGCTTAGATCTAGATGAAACGGGGAGGTTTGTGTTTGACGGTTTTGAGATCCCTAACTCCGTTTTTGAATCCGAGAAGGAGGAAGGAGTTGGGAACTTGATCTTTCTCACCCACTAGCCTTGGGTTTCAATTCTCGAACTTAAAGGAAGCAAAGAAAACGAAAAATGGAGGAAGGAGGGAGATGGGTTCACGCGACAGAGGAAGAAGATGAATTTAGATTTCTTTTTTTCCTTCCCTTTTCCTTTCTTTCTTTTTCCTTCCTTTCTATTTCTTTTCTTTCTATTTCCTTTTCTTTCTTCTTTTCCTTCCTTTTTCCTTTCCCTCCAAACATATATCCATTATATATATTAATCATAATTAACAAATATCTCAAAATATCTAGATATTTATTAAAATTACCATTTCACCCATAACGCATTAAATTCTTCGTAAAAGATTCACCGCAGTTAATTTAATTTATTCATCGACGAGTAATTCTAATCGGCATCAAAATATCTTTTTGATCATATAAACTCCAAAATATTAATAACTTTGGCTAAAAAGCCTCTGAGCCAATATCCAAAATACATAAAGTATACTTTAAAATTATGGGTCTTACAAAAATGACATAAAATATTAATCCATTAAGAATTTTGCACTTATTGGATGAACTAATTGATTTAGAACCAAAATGGACAAGAATAAATCTAGTAATAAGAAAAATGACCTAAAATATTAACCCGTTAAGATTATTGCACTTAGTGGACGAACTACAATGATTCATAACCAAAATGGATTAGAATAAACATAGTAAATACCAAAATGACCTTAGTTGTGAATCCATTAAGACCTTTGCCCTTACTGGAAGAACTATAATGATTTCGAACCAAAATGGACTAGTATATACCTAGTAAAGTAAAAAATGACCTAAATTATAAATCCATTAAGATTTTTGTACTTATTGGACGAACTACAATGATTAAGAACCAAAATAGACTCGATCAAACCTAGTTAAAACAAAAATACCCTAAAATCTTAATTTATTAAGATTTTTGCACTAATTGGATAAACTTCATTGATTTTGAATTAAATAGACAAGAATAAACATAGCAAAGATCAAAATGACCTAAAATATTAATCCATTAATACTTTTAAACTTATTGGACGAACTGCATTGATTTAGAACTAAAATGGATTAGATTAAACTTAGTTATTACCAAAATGACCTAAAATCTTACTCCGTTAAGACTTTTAAACTTATTGGATGAATTACGATGATTTAGAAATAAAATGGACTAGAATAAACCTAGTAATGACCAAAATGACCTAAAACATTAATCCATAAGACATTTGGACTTATTGGACGAACTACAATGACATTGAACCAAAATGGACATGAATGAACCTAGTAACCACCAAAATTAAATAAATAAAATACATTAAGACTTTTGCACTTATTGGACGTACTATGCTGATTTAGAACCTAAATTGTAAGACCCATAATTTTAAAGTACACTTTATGTATTTTATATATTTTGGATTTTGACTCGGAGGCTCTTTAGCCAAAGTTAATAATATTTTGGAGTTTATAGGATCAAAAAGTTATTTTGACACCATTTAGAATTACTCGTCGATAAATAAATTTAAATTAAGTGCGGTAAATCCTTTACGGAGAATTTAATGCGTTACGGTGAAATGGTAATTTAACAAATATCTAGATATTTTGAGATATTTGTTAAGTTATGTTTAATATATATATATACATATATATATGTTTGCTTGGAGAGAATAGAAAGAAAGGAAATTAGAAGGAAGGAAAAGGAAAAGAAAAGGTTATATAAAGGAAAGAAGGAAATAGAAAGGAAGGAAAAACAAAGAAAGGAAAAAGGAAGGAAAGAAAATTCCAATTTTCCATCTTCTTCCTCCCGTGCCTCGCGAAAACCCATTTCTTCTCCTTCTTGGTTTTGCTTTCTTTTTCGTTCCTTTTCTTCAAAACTAGTAACCCAAGGTTGGGTGAGTGTTAGAACAAAGGTTTCGCAACTCCACTCTTCCTCTTTGATCCGAAAACGAAGAAAAACGGTATTTGAGATTCAAACACAAACCCCTCCGTTTCTTCTAGATCCAAGCTTCATTTCGCGAAGAGTTAGAAGGGAAAGTTGCTCACTACCACGCTACGGTGCTAGGGGACCAATTTGGAGGCGACGTTGCGAGCGGAGATTTTTACCGGATTTGCTCGCGGTACCGGAAACGCACGTTAGAGCTAACGCGAAGGTAAGGGCTCCTTCCAAACTTTTAGTTTGCATCTAGGGCCTTATATGTGGTTGTGTGGAAACGAATTTTGTTAGGATTGGAGTATTATTTTGGGAAAAATGAATTTACCTCACGTATGTAAGATTTTGAGTAAATGAAACTTGTGTGTTTTGAGTAGTGGATTGTGTCGATTTGTGTTCGTTGTTTTTGACATGCTCTTAATTGATATTGATGAAATTTGATATGTGTATGGTTGGATCTTGTGAATAAATGAATTGATGTGTTTTGATGTGAGAATTTGTTGAGTTTGTGTTGTGTGAAATTTGAAAACCATTAAGTTAAATGAGTATTAAGAATGGGGAATCTCTTAATGTCTCGGTTACTTAATATTTTGTTTTAAAGAAAAATCGTTTAAGTTAACTGGGCGTTAAGAATGGGGAATCTCTTAATGTCTCGGTTACTTAATATTTGTTTTTGAAAATCGTTTAAGTTAACTGGGCGTTAAGAATGGGGAATCTCTTAATGTCTCGGTTACTTAATATTTTGTTTTAAAGAAAAATCGTTTAAGTTAACTGGGCGTTAAGAATGGGGAATCTCTTAATGTCTCGGTTACTTAATATTTGTTTTTGAAAATCGTTTAAGTTAACTGGGCGTTAAGAATGGGGAATCTCTTAATGTCTCGGTTACTTAATATTTTGTTTTAAGAAAAATCGTTTAAGTTAACTGGGCGTTAAGAATGGGGAATCTCTTAATGTCTCGGTTACTTAATATTTTGTTTTAAAGAAAAATCGTTTAAGTTAACTGGGCGTTAAGAATGGGGAATCTCTTAATGTCTCGGTTACTTAATATTTTGTTTTAAAGAAAAATCGTTTAAGTTAACTGGGCGTTAAGAATGGGGAATCTCTTAATGTCTCGGTTACTTAATATTTTGTTTTAAAGAAAAATCGTTTAAGTTAACTGGGCGTTAAGAATGGGGAATCTCTTAATGTCTCGGTTACTTAATATTTTGTTTTGAAAATCGTTTAAGTTAACTGGGCGTTAAGAATGGGGAGATAAATCGGTATTAAGAATGGGGAATCTCTTAATGACTTATTTACTTAATGTTGTTTTGAAAAATCGTTTAAGTTAACTGGGTGTTAAGAATGGGGAATCTCTTAATGTCTTGGTTACTTAATGTTTGTTTTGAAAATCGTTTAAGTTAAATGAGAATTAAGAATGGGGAATCTCTTAATGTCTCGTTTACTTATGTGTGTTTTGGTAAATCGTGCAGACCCGTGATAGGTGGCACCTTGGTAAACGGTACGGGCCCGTGATAGGCAGTACGTTTACGATTTACGTTTGGTAAGTTGTGCTGACCCGGGATAGGTGGCACCTCGGTAAACGGTACGGACCCGTGATAGGTAGTACGTTTACGACTTACGTTCCTGAGGGAATTGTGTTTGTCCGTGAGAGACTGCACAGGTGTTTGTCCGTGAGAGACTACACCCTGTTAAATTGTGAATTGTTGGTTCATTTGGTATGTGTAGTAATTGTGTTATAAGTGTTCTGTTTTGGAATTTGGTGATAACATGTTGGATTGCTATACCATTTTGAAACCCATGATGTTGTATTAATTGTGTTATAAATGTTAAGTGTTATGTTTTGGAATTTGGTGATAACATGTTGGATTGCAATACCATTTTGAAACCCATGATGTTGTATTAATTGTGTTATAAATGTTAAGTGTTATGTTTTGGAATTTGGTGATAACATGTTGGATTGCAATACCATTTTGAAACCCATGATGTTGTATTAATTGTGTTATAAATGTTAAGTGTTATGTTTTGGAATTTGGTGATAACATGTTTGCTTGCAATACTATTTCGAAATTAACGATGTTGTAGCGATTGCGTTATCAGTGCTAAGTGTTAGGATTTGAGATTAAGTATGATGTTTATCGAAATCCCATTTGTCGTGGTGATTGTGTGGGAATTGCTAAGTGTGATTGTTCGGATTTGTGTGTAAGTGTTGATTGGTTTTGAAACCCTTTAAAAAGCTGATTTTTGCTGAATTTTGCTGTTTTTCTGTTGCTGTCTGATGTGTATTCGAATACAGAAAGCTGTATTCGAATACAGACATGTTGTTTTTGCCACTGACTTACTGTGTAGTCGAATACAGACTGCTGTATTCGAATACATTTTGCTACTGACTTGCTGTGTAGTCGAATACAGACTGTTGTATTCGAATACAGACATGCTGTTTTTTTTGCTGAATGCTGAAACAGCCTTGTATTCGAATACAGAGATGTTGTATTCGAATACAACAATGTTGTTTTGTTAAAAACTTCATTTCTCAACCTTGTTTATGCATGTTTGGCATATGGAAACCCTTTTAAGGTGCATGCTTAGTTGAAAGGTTATTTTGAGCATTTAAAATCTTAATTGCTATGTGTTAACTGTTATTTTTTTGGTTGGTGACCCTTTACAATTATTGTGGAAATCTGGGCTTTGCCCTCAGATGAGAGTCAGGACGGTCCTACCGGTTCGTGCCCTACGGACGGGAATGGAGATGGGAACGCTTGACTGCAGCTACGTTAGGAGGATCTCACGGGGCGCGTGGAGATCACTCAGGGTGTTTAGTTGTTTTGTAAAATGATCAGACTAGGTTGTCACAGAGGGAACGGATGTCTTTCTTTTGGGGTTGCGTTTATTTTTAACCGGAAGACTGTACTGTTACTATTATTGTCAGTAAGACACCTTAGTTGAATGGGTTCCTTGTATCTTCTGGTTGTTGTTTAAATACTTTGAATGGGTTCCTTAGTTGAATGGGTTCCTTGTATCTTCTGGTTGTTGATAAACCTAGTAAAGATCAAACTAACCTAAAATTTTAATCCATTTGGACTTTTGCTATTATTAGACTAATAACAATAATTTAGAACCAAAGTGGGCTAGATTAAACCTAGTAATGACCAACATGACCTAAAATAGTAATCCATTATGACTTTTGCACTTATTGAATAAACTACAATGATTTAGAACCAAAATAGACTAGAATAATCCTAGTAATGACCAAAATGACCTAAAATATGAATCCATTAAGACATTTGTACTTATTGGAGGAACTACAATGATTTAGAACTAAAATGGACTAGAATAAACCTATTAAAGATCAAAATGACCTAAAATATTAATTCATTAAGACTTTTTCACTTATTGGACGAACTACAATGATTTAGGACCAAAATCGGCCAAATTAAACTTAATTAATACCAAAATGAGATAACATCTTAATCCATTAAGCCTTTTTCACTTATTGAACGAACTACAATGATTTAGAACCAAAATGGACTAGAATAAACCTAGTAATGACCAAAATGAGCTAAAATATTAATCCATTAAGAACTAAAATCGACAACAATAAACCTAGTAAACACCAAAATTACATAAAATATAAATCTATTAAGACTTTTGTACTTATTGGTCGAACTATGTTGATTTAGAACCACAATGGACTAGTATTAACCAAGTAAAAACCAAAAAGACCTAAAATGTAACTCCATTAAGACTTTTTAACTTATTGGAAGAACTACAATGATTTAGAACCAAAAAAGACTATATTAAAAATACGTAACACCAAAATGAACTAAATTCTTTATTTATTAAGACTTTGGCACTTATTGGACAAACTACAATGATTTAGAACAAAAATAGACTAGAACAAACCAAGTAAAGACCAAAATAACATAAAATGTTACTCCATTAAAAATATGCACTAGTTGGACGGACTATGTTGATTTAGATCCAAAACGGACTAGAATAAACTTAGTAAAGACCAAAATGACCTAAAATATTAACTCATTAATAGTTTTGCACTTATTGGGAGAACTACATTGAGTTAGAACCAAAATAGACAAGAAAAAACATAGTAATAACAAAAATAACATAAATTAATAACCCATTAAAATTTTTGGACTTATTGGATGAACAACAATGATTTAGAACCAAAACAGACTAAAATAAAACTTAGTAAAGACCAAAATGACCTAAAATATTATTCCATTAAGACTTTTGTACTTATTGGATAAACTACAATGATTTAGAACCAAATTGGATTAGAATAAACATAGTAAAGACTAAAATGACCTAAAATGTACATCCCTTAAGATTTTTTACTTATTGGACGAACTACAATGATTTAGAACCAAAATAGACTAAAATAAACCTAGTAAAGACCAAAATTACATAAAATATAAATCCATTAAGACTTTTAAACTTATTGGTCGAACTATGTTAATTTAGAACCAAAATAGACTATAATAAACTTAATAAAGACTAAAATGACCTAAAATATAAATCTATTAAAACTTTTTAACTTATTAGACGAACTACAATGATTTAGAAGCAAAATGGACTAGAATAAACCTAGTAATGACCAAAATGAGCTAAAATATTAATCCATTAATACTTTTTGACTTATTGGACAAACTACAATGATTAAGAACTAAAATCGACAACAATAAACCTAGTAAACAACAAAATTACATAAAATATAAATCTATTAAGACTTTTGTACTTATTGGTCGAACTATGTTGATTTAGAACCACAATGGACTAAAATTAACCAAGTAAAAACCAAAAAGACCTAAAATGTAACTCCATTAAGACTTTTTAACTTATTTGAAGAACTACAATGATTTAGCACCAAAAAAGACTATTTTAAAAATAAGTAACACCCAAATGAACTAAATTCTTTATTTATTATGACTTTTGCACTTATTGGACTAACTACAATGATTTAGAACAAAAATAGACTAGAACAAACCTAGAAAAGACCAAAATAACACAAAATATTACTCCATTAAAAATTTGCACTAGTTGGACGGACTATGTTGATTTAGATCCAAACGGACTAGAATAAACTTAGTAAAGACAAAAAAGACCTAAAATATTAACTCATTAATAATTTTGCACTTATTGGAAGAACTACATTGAGTTAGAACCAAAATAGACAAGAAAAAACATAGTAATAACTAAAATAACATAAATTAACAACCCATTAAGATTTTTGGACTTATTGGATGAACAACAATGATTTAGAACCAAAACAGACTAAAATAAAACCTAGTAAAGACCAAAATTACATAAAATATAAATCCATTAAGACTTTTGTACTTATTGGTCGAACTATGTGGATTTAGAACCAAAATAGACTATAATAAACCTAACAAAGACTGAAATGACCTAAAATATAAATCTATGAAAACTTTTTAACTTATTAGACGAACTACAATGATTTAGAACCAAAATGGACTAGAATAAACCTAGTAAAGACCAAAATGACCTAAAATTAAAATCCATTAAAGACTTTTACACTTATTGGACGAACTACTTTTATTAAGAACCAAAAAGGACTAGATTAAACCTAGTTAAAACCGAAATAACCTAAAATCTTAATTCGTTAAGAGTTTTGAACTTCTTTGACAAACTTCAAGGATTTAGAACTAAAATAGACAAGATTAAACCTAGTTATTACCAAAATGACCTAAAATCGTAATCCATTAAGAGTTTTGCACTTATTGGATAAACTACAATGATTTAGAACCAAAACGGACTAGAATAAACCTAGTAAACACCAAAATGACCAAAAATATTAATCATTTAAGACTTTTGCACTTATTGGATGCACTACAATGATTTAGAACCAAAATGGACTAGAATAAACCTAGTAATGACCAAAATGACCTAAAATATTAATCTATAACACTTTTGGACTTATTGGACGAACTAAAATGATTTAGAACCAAAATGGCCAGGAATAAACCTAGTAAACACCAAAATTACATAAAAAATAAATCCATAAAGACTTTTGCACTTATTAGATGAATTATGCTAATTTAGAACCAAAATGTACAAGAATAATCCTAATAATAACCAAAATGGCCTAAAATATTAACCTAATAAGTTAATGCTAAAATGACCTAAAATATTAATCCATTAAGACTTTTGCACTTATTGGATGCACTGCAATGATTTAGAACCAAAGTGGACTAGAAAAAACCTAGTAATGACCAAAATGACCTAAATTATTAATCTATAAGACTTTAAGACTATTGGAAGAACTACAATGATTTAGAACAAAAATGGACTAGAATAAACCTAGTAAAGACAAAAATTACATAAAATATTAATCCACTAAGATTTTTGCACTTATTGGATGAACCATAATAATTTATAACCAAATGGACTAGAATAAACCTAGTAAAGACCAAGACGACCTAAAATATTAATCCATTAAGACTTTCGGACTTATTGGACGAACTACAATGATTTAAAAACAAAATGGACTTGAATAAACCTAGTAAACACCAAAATTACATAAAATATAAATCCATTAAGACTTTTGTAGTTGTTGGACGAACTATGTTGATATAGAACCATAATGGACTAGAATTAACGAAGTGAAAACCAAAATGACCTAAAATATAAATTCATTAAGACTTTTTAACTTATTGGAAGAACTACATTGATTTAGAACCAAAATGGACTAGATTAAACATAGGTAATACCAAAACGAACTAAAATCTTAATTTATTAAGACTTTGCAATTATTGGACGAACTACAATGATTTAGAACCAAAATAAACAAGAAAAAAACATAGTAAAATTACAGTGATTTAGTACCAAGTAAAGACCAAAATGACCCAATATATTAATCTATTAAGACTTTTACCCTTATTGGCCGAACTACAGTGATTTAGAACCAAAATGGACTACATTAAACCTAGTTAATACTAAAATGACCTAACACATTCATCCATTACACTTTTGCACTTATTGGACAAATTATAATGATTTAGAATCAAAATGGACTAGAATAAACCTATTAAATACCAAAATGATCAAAAAATAATAATCCATTAAGACTATTGCACTTATTGGATGAACTACAATGATTTAGAACCAAAACGGACTAGAATAAACCTAGTAAAGACCTAAATTACATAAAATATTAATTCATTAAGACTTTTGCACTTAATTGATGAACTACAATAATTTAGAACCAAAATAGACAAGGATAAACCTAGTAAAGACCAAAATGACCTAAAATATTAATCCATTTAGACTTTTGGACTTATTGGACAAACTACAATGATTTAGAACCAAAATGGACTAGAATAAACATGGTAAATACCAAAATTACATAAAATATAAATCGATTAAGACTTTTGCACTTATTGGACGAACTATGTTGATTTAGAACCAAAAGGGACTAGAATTAATCAAGTGAAAACAAAAATGACCTAAACTATAAATTCATTAAGACTTTTTAACTTATTTGAAGAACTACAATGATTTAGAACAAAAATGGACTAGATTAAACATAGGTAATACCAAAATGAACTAAACTCTTAATTTATTAAGACTTTTGCACTTATTGGACGAACTACGATGATTTAGAACATAAATAGACAAGAAAAAAAAAATAGTAATAACCAAAATGACCTAAAATATTAACCCATTAATATTTTAGCACTAATTCGATGAACTACAATGATTTAAAACCAAAATGGACTAGAATAAACCTAGTAAAGACAAAAATGACCTAAAATATTAATTCAATAACACTTTTGGACTTATTGGACGAACTACAAAGATTTAGAGAAAAAAATAAACTAGAATAAATCTAGTAAAGACCAAAATAACCTAAAATATTACTCCATTAAGACTTTTGCAATAGTTGGACGACCTATGGAGATTTAGAACCGAAATAGACTAGAATAAACCCAATAAATACCAAAATGAACTAAAATATTAATCCGTTAAAAATGGTGCACTTATTGGACAAACAACATTGATTTAGAACCAAAATGGACAACAATAAACATAGTAATAACCAAAATGACCTGAAATACAAATCCATTAAGATTTTTGTACTTATTGCATGAACTACAATGATTTAGAACAAAAAATAAACCAAGTAAATATCAAAATGACCTAAAATACTAATCAATTAAGACTTTTGCTTTTCATTGACCAAAAAATATTGATTTAGAACATAAATGGACTAGAATAAACCTAATAAAGACCATAATAACATAAAATATTACTCCATTCAGACTTTTGCACTAGTTGGACAGAGTATGTTGATTTAGAACTGAAATGGCCTAGAATAAACCTAGTAAAGACCAAAATAACTTAAAATATTAATCCTTTAAAAATGTTTCACCTATTGGGCGAACTACATTGATTTAGAATCAAAATGGACAAGAATAAACATAGTAATAACCAAAATGACCTAAAATACTAACACATTAAGATTTTATCACTATTTAGATGAACTACAATGATTTAGAACCAAAATGGACAAAAATAAACCTAGTAAATATCAAAATGACCTAAAATATTAATCAATTAAGACTTTTGTTTTCATTGACCAAAAAATATTGATTTAGAATAGAAATGGACTAGAATAAACCGAGTAATGACCAAAATAACCTAAAATATTACTCCATTAGGACTTTTGCACTAGTTGGACATACAATGTTGATTTAGAACCAAAATAAACTAGAATAAACCTAATAAAAACCAAAATATCCTAAAATATAAATCCATTAAGACTTTTCAACTTATTAAACGAATTACAAAGATTTCGAAACAAAATGGACAAGATTCCATATAGTTAATACCAAAATGACCTAAAATCTTAATCCATTCAGACTTTTGCACTTATTGGACGAACTATGCTGATTTAGAACCAAAATGGAAAAGAATAGACCTAGTAATAACCAAAATGACCGAAAATACAAATCCATTAAGATTTTTGTACTTATTGCATGAACTACAGTGATTTAGAACAAAAAATAAACCTAGTAAATATCAAAATGACGTAAAATATTAATTAATTAAGACATTTGCTTTTATTGGACAAAATATATTGATTTAGAACAGAAATGGACTAGAATAAACCTAGTAAAGACCAAAATGGCATAAAATATTACTCCGTTAAGACTTTTGCAATATTTGGACAGACTATGTCTATTTAGAATCGAAATACGACCTAAAATATTAATCACTTGAGACTTTTTCACTTATTGGACGAACTACAATAATTTACAACCAAAATCGACTAATATAAATCCATTAAAGACCAAAATTACATAAAATATAAATCCATTAAGACTTTTGCACTTAGTGGTCGAACTATGTTGATTTAGAACCAAAATCGACTAGAATGAACTTTGTAAAGACCAAAATCACCTAAAATATCAATCCATTAAGACTTTTAAACTTATTAGATGAACTACTATGATTTCGAAACCAAATGGACTAGATTAAATATAGATAATACCAAAATGACCTAAATTCTTAATCCATTAAGACTTTTGCACTTATTGGGCGAACTACAATGATTTAGAATAAAAATAGACTAGAATAAACCTAGTAAAGACCAAAATAACCTAAAAAATTACTCCATAAAGACTTTTGCACTAGTTGGACAGACTATGTCGATTTAGAACGTAAATGGAGTAGAATAAACCTAGTAAAAACCAAAATGACCTAAAATATTAATCTATTAAGAATTTTGCACTTATTGGACGAATTGCATTGATTTAGAACCACAATGGACAAGAATAAACCTAGTAAAAAACAAAATGACATATAATATTAACCCATTATGATTTTTGCACTTATTGAATAAACTACAATGATTTAGAAGCTAAATGGACTTAAATAAACCAAGTAAAGATCAAAATGACGAAAAATATTAATCAATTAAGACTTTTGCTTTTATTGGATAAAATATATTGATTTAGAACAAAAATGGACTAGAATAAACTTAGTAAAGACCAAAATGACCAAAAATATAATCTATTAAGACTTTTGCATTGATTGGATGAACTACAACGATTTAGAACAAAAATGGACTAGAATAAACTTGGTAATGAACAAAATGACCTCAAATATTAATCCACAAGACTTTTGGACTTATTGGACGAACTACAATGATTTAGAACCAAAATGGACAGGAATAAACCAAAGAAACACTGTAAGACCCATAATTTTAAAGTACCTTTTATGTATTTTTGGTATATTTTGGATTTTGGCTCGGAGGCTTTTAAGCCAAAGTTAATAATATTTTGGAGTTTTATAATCAAAAAGATATTTCGATGCCTATTAGAATTTCTCGTCGATAAATAAATTGAATTTAACTACGGTAAATACTTTTCGGTTAATTTAAGGCGTTTCGGGTGAAAAGGTAATTTAATAAATATCTAGATTTTGAGATATTTGTTAAGTTATATTTATTTTATATATATATGTTTGCTTGGAGGGAAAAAGAAAGGAAAACTAGAAGGAAGGAAAAGGAAAAGAAAATAGTATATAAAGGAAGGAAGGAAAAAGGAAGAAAGGAAAAACAAAGGAAAGAAATAGAAAGGAAGGAAAACCCAAATTTTCCATCTCCTTCCTCAGACAACCAACCGTGAAACCAAAATTCCATCCTTCTCCATTTCTCGTTTTCGTTGCTTCCTTTTCTTCAAAGCTAGTGACCCAAGGTTGGGTGAGGGTTAGACCAAGGTTTTCGTAACTCCACTCTTCCTCTTTGAGTCGAAAACGAAGAAAAACGGTTTTTGAGATCTAAACACAAACCCCTCCGTTTCTCCTAGATCCAAACCTCATTCCTCGAAGAGATAGAAGGGAAAGTTGCTCACCTCCGTGCTACGGTGCTAGTGCACTAATTTGGAAGCGGCGTTGCGAGCGGAGATTTTACCGGAATTTCTCGCGGAACCGGAAACACTCGATAAAGCTAACTTTGAGGTAAGGGCTCCTTCCAAACTTCTAGCTTGCATTAGGGACTTATCTGTAGTTGTGTGGGAAGGAAATTGTTAGGGTTAAATGTGTCGATTTGGGGAAAAACCAAACTAGTGCGTTACGGGTAAAACCCTAAGAGTTAGGTTTTGTTTATAGTGATGAATGTTTCGTGGTAAATGAATTTGAATGTCATTGTGTATGATTATGGGTAAATGAAACTTGATGTTTGTTAATTGGTGTGGTTGTTGTGAATTATGGTTTGAATGTGAAAGTATGTTTGAATTTGTTTCTGTGGAATTTGAAAACCATTAGAGTTAAACGAGTATTAAAAATGGGGAATCTTTTAATACCTCGGTTTGCTTAATGTGTATTTGAGGGAAATGCTTAAGTTAACTGGGCGTTGAGAATGGGGAATCTCTTAATGTCTCGGTTACTTAACTATCGTTTTTGAAAATCGTTTCGGTAAATGAGTATTAAGAATGGGGAATCTCTTAATATGACTGTTTGCTTAACGTTTTGTTTTGAAAATCATTAAGTTAAATCGGTATTAAGAACGGGGAATCTCTTAATGACTTATTTAATTAATGTTGTTTGAAAGTCGTTTAAGTTAAATGGGTATTAAAAATGGGGAATCTTTTAATATCTGCATTTGCTTAACGATTGTTGTGAATGGAGTCTGTGTATGCTCATGCATTTCATTTGGTAAATTGTGTCGACCCGTGATAGGTGACACCTTGGTAAACTGTACGGACCCGTGATAGGTTGTACGTTTGCGATTTACATTTTAGTAAATCGTGTTGACCCGTGATAGGTGACACCATGGTAACTGTACTGACCCGTGATAGGTGGTACATTTACGATTTACATTTTTGGTGAATTGTGCTGACCCGTGATAGGTGGCACCTAGGTAAACAGTACTGGTCTGTGATAGGCGGTACGTTTACGATTCCCGCTTTTTCTTTTAGTAAATCGTGTTGACCCGTGATAGGTGACACCTCGGTAAACTGTACTGACCCGTGATAGGTGGTACATTTACGATTCCCGCTTTTTCTTTTAGTAAATCGTGTTGACCCGTGATAGGTGACACCTCGGTAAACTGTACTGACCCGTGATAGGTGGTACGTTTATGATTTACGCATTTTAGTAAATCGTGCTGACCCGTGATAGGTGGCACCTCGGTAATTGGTACTTTGGCCTGCGATAGGCGGTACAATTATGATTTACGGCCCTTCGAGGAGGGTTTTGGTTTGGAATTCCGAGTCCATGCATTTTGGCATATACGCATTGCATTAGGGTGCCTGGCACGCGAGTCATGTTTGATTTGAGTTTATGATTGAGTGATTCGAATTTTGATTTATCGTGATAACTGAGATGAAGGTGTTAAGTGCTATGTGTTGTGTATTGTGTGTGAGTATGATGGTTATCGAACCTTTGTGTGTCGTAGTAATCGCGTAGAAATTGCTAAGTGTTAAGTGGTGAACTTGATTAGGAATGACTTAGGTTAATTCATGAATTTTTGGAAAACTGATCAGGGAAATCGATTTCCCAATCGATTGGATGGGTAAACAGGGACTTGGCCAATTCACAAAATCGATTAGCCAATCGATTTCGAAAACAATTTTCAAAGGAATCAGTTAAGAAATCGATTGCCCAATCGATTAGGCCTTAAGTCAGGGGCTCAGGAACCAATCAATCGATTTACCAATCGATTGAATTCAGCCCAGGATTCTGTTTTCATTAAGAATCCCTCACCAAATCGATTAGGAAATCGATTGGCTCGAAACCAGGGGCTCAGGAACCAATCAATCGATTTACCAATCGATTGAATTCAGCCCAGGATTCTGTTTTCATTAAAAATCTTCACCCCAATCGATTGCCCAATCGATTGGCTCAGTGAAAATCCTCATTTTTAGTTGTATGATTAATTGCTCATGAATCTATCCATGTTTTGTTTTATCATGTGTTAATTAGGAGATCGAGAACTGCATTTTACCTTCATTTTCATTGGCAATGTACTGTATGAACTTTTCGCACATGGAAAATCCTGTTAAGATGCATGCTTAGTTAAAAAGTTGTTTTGAGCATTCAAAAACTTAATTGCTATGTGTTAACTGTTATTTTCTGGTTGGTGACCCTTTACACTATTGTGGAAATCTGGGCTTTGCCCTCAGATGAGAGTCAGGACGGCCCTACTGGTTCGTACCCTACGGACAGGGATGGAGATGGGAACGCTTGACTGCTGTTGTGTTAGGAGGATCTCACGGGGCGCGTGGAGATTACTCAGGGTGTATAGTTTTTGGTAGGATGATCAGATTAGGATGATGTATAGGGACTAGGGGTCCTTCTTTTTGGTTTGGAGTATTTTAGTTTTGGAAAACTGTACTTATACAAATATTATCAGTTTGATATCATCTTTGAATGGGTTCCATGTACCATTTGATGTTTATGTAAAAATGTTTTGGATTTATAATTGGAGAAACTTTTCCGCTGCGTAAATTATAATGACTCAATTATTTATCCAAAAGCATTTCCTGATTTATTTCTTTGTTCGTTCTTAATTACTTTTAGAAAAAAAAAA
>NC_021165.2:44971904-44994886 GCF_000331145.2 Cicer arietinum
TGCAAGGGAAGACGACTGAGTTCAAGATTGGGGCAGATAATGTTTTGCGGTGTAATGGTAGGATTTGTGTACCAGCAATTACAGATATGCGGAAAACGATTTTAGAAGAGGCGCATAAGAGTAAGCTGAGTATTCATCCTGGGGCAACAAAGATGTATCAGGATTTGAGGCAGAATTATTGGTGGCCAGGAATGAAGAAACATGTGGCGGAATATGTATCCACTTGTCTAACTTGTCAGAAAGCGAAGGTGGAACATCAGCGACCTGCTGGAATGTTGCAACCTTTAGATATACCTGAATGGAAGTGGGACAGCATTTCCATGGATTTTATAACCGGATTACCAAAGACAAGGAGGAAGAATGATTCTATATGGGTGATAGTGGACCGACTGACTAAATCTGCTCACTTTTTACCGGTAAGGACCACTTATAAGGTAGATCAGCTAACGGAGATCTACATTGCTGAAATTGTGAGGTTACACGGGGTACCATCGAGCATTGTGTCAGACCGTGACCCGAAGTTCACATCGCATTTTTGGGGAGCATTACTCCATTAAGACTTTTGTACTAGCTGGACAGACTATGTTGATTTAGAACCGAAATTGACTAGAATAAACCTAGTGTAGACCAAAATGACCTAAAATATTAATCCTTTAAGAATTTTGCACTTAATGGACGAAATACATTGATTTAGAAGCAAAATGAACAAGAATAAACCTTGTAATAACCAAAATATCCTAAAACATTAACCCATTAAGATTTTTGCACTTATTGGATGAACTACAATGATTTAGAACCAAAATGGACTAAAATAAAGTTAGTAAAGACCAAAATGATCTAAAATATTAATCCATTAAGACTTTTGGACTTATTAGACAAACGAAAATGATTTAGAATCAAAATGGATTAGAATAAATATAGTAAAGACCAAAATGGCATAAAATGTAAATCCATTAAGACTTATGCACTTATTGGGCGAACTACAATGATTTAGAACCAAAATGGACTAGAATAATAGGCTTTCAGGCCAGGGCAGACTTTTAAAAAGGCTAGGCCATAACGAAAAAAAAAAAAAACCTATGATAGATCGTAGGCCAGGCTTCAGCCTAAAAAATTAATCGTAGGCCAGGCTCATGCCGTTCAAAGTCTGGTATGGTCTGACCTATTCCCAACCCTACTTGCATTTGAAGTGATCAGATTCATAGATACCAAGCAATGAAAGCATAAATAATTTGACACGTAGATTTATCCTGGTTCACCACTAACTTGGCTACATCCAGTCCTCTCATTCATAAGGCTTTAATCCCATAATTCAAATACCTTGAATTACAAAGCACTTGACCCTCCAAGTCAATCTTCCTAAACAGTCTGACAACCCCAAACTTTTGATGACAACTCCAAACTTTTGAGGAACTAAACACCTTGACCCTACAAGACAAGTCTTCTCCTAACAACCTGACAGCCCCATATTGAAGAAGGAACTAAACCACTATCAAGTTGGATACAAAATATTGGAACTTGAGTAGTTGCTTCTAACAAAGTTGATAATAATAATAATAGTAACTCTCACACTCTAAGAAGATAACACTCATAAAATATTTGTAAAATGAACAAGTGATTCTCTCTTTGAGCTCTAAGATGAATTGAGAACTTTGAGCTTGAGTTACGTTTTTCTATTTTTTGATGTTTTTCTCCTTCAGCCTTGAGTGTCTATTTATATTGAAAATTTGGTCTTCAATTTAGTCCTTGTTTAATTCTGAATTGTATCTTCTTCACATTGAGTTCGTAAATTCTTCAGATTGATTTTGTTCCTATTTTGTGTAGATTGAGTTTGTAAATTCTTCAGATTGATTCTGTTACTATTTTGTGTAGATTGAATTTGTAAATTTTTCAAATAAAATCTTCATCAAATGTTGATCAAACTTGGTTTTCACACAGCCTTTCCAGATCAATATTAATCTGTTACAAAGTATTACCTTTCAACCTATAAAGGATTTCCATTGGTTACCTTTCAATCTTTAGAGAAGATTTTTACACATTACCTTTTAATCATAAAATGATTTTTACAAATTACTCAAACTATTTCAACACAATAGTTTTGAGTTACCAAGTGATGATTTAAAGAAGTTGGTAGAATCTGAGTAAGCTTAAGTCTTGTTTGAGTTTAGATTCTAGGATTAGAACTAAGTAAAAATGATTTTGATATCAAGTTATGAACATAAATAAATCTTGTGAAATGATTGAGAAACTTAAGAGATTTCAAATATGATTGTATGAGTGATGTATTGCTTTGTACTTGAAGCTCTACTTTATCCTTCATCTTGAGGCTTCGTTTATTGGCTTCAAGAAGGCTTATGATAGCTCATTAGTCCGTTGAGAATGGTACATCTGTCATGTGTAAATAAATGGATAAGATCTACCTTAAAGCATGAATGTTCTTGTAAAGCAAGAACGATCTTCGTTTCCGCTTTGAGGGGAGTTCAGGTTTAAGCTTTGTTGACAGCAATCTTGAAGTGATTCCCTCTTTTTTATCACGTGTGCAGACTGCTCAGAGGTACAGTTGAAGTGTCCAATGGAATTTGTCAAATTCATACTTGATGCTTGCTCAAACCTGGAAAATGCTCTTGCTTAATGCTTGCTCAAACTTGGAGAATGATCTTGCTTGCTAGATTATGACTCACAACTTTTGCCTTTGTTATTTGAAGTGAATCTTTTACTAAAATGATCCTTGTATATTTCTTGTGAAATTTTGGAAATAGATTGTAAATAATAGAACCAATCTTTTCTTTAAGAATATGATTATTCTTGTTATCTTGAAACTGTGGAGAACGTTCTTCGTGTTACAAAATTCTGTCAAGAAAGTTCTTCGTTTCTCTGAATGCACTTGCTTCTTTTTAATATGATCTTGCTTGAAATGCTTAGTACCTATCTTTGATTTAAGACACTCAAGCACACATGTTAAACCCCAAAACACTTAGAATCATAATTAGAAGTCTTAATTAGCTTTTGTTTGATTATTTAAAACATTAATTGGGGATTTTATCTCAACAGTTCGCATAACTGGATGAAACCTACTATTTGTTTGGATAGTCCCTCCTCCAATGCCCTATCTGTTTGCAACTAAAGAACTTTGTTGTTTTTTTGTTTTTGGACTTAGACCTCTTCTTCACATAACATACTTTACCTTTGCTCCTCCTACAATTTTGACCTTCTTTTACATATAGATCTTCTCCTAAAGATCCTTGCTCTACGTTTTGTCTCCTTCGAGAGTGAAACTGAAGTGCAACCATAATATCATCTAGCTTGATAAAGCCTTTCCTGCATGTAAGAGTTGTCACTAGGTGTTCGAACAAACCTGATAACGAGCAGAACAAAATAATTGCTTTGTCTTTGACATCGACCGTGAACCGAAGCCTCACCAAATCGGTGATTATTTTGTTGAAGGTATTGACACGTTGTTGCAAATCGGATCCTTCCTACATCTTCAGCTTATACATCTTTGCTTCACAAATAGTTTTCCGTGAGCGTTTTGCACATATATTGACGTTCGAATTTCTACCATACCTCATTTGGAGATGTTATATCTTGAATATGATATATCGCCTCATCTAATACACATAGACAAATGATATATGCGTCCTTATCCTTCATCTCCATCAATTGACTTTTGCCATGTCTGTCGATTTCTCTTCACATGGTGCCATTTGAAAACCTTGCTTTGCCAATAGATCCTTGACCCTTCTTTGTCATAATGTTAAGTTGTTCGTTCTGTCGAACCTTGCAACCTCGATTTTTGTACCAAAGTTACTCATCATTTGATACCAATTGTTAGAACAGGAACTCAAGACATTTAATAATGAAGTTCGTCCAATGATGCCTACATCTGCGACTATAAAATAGTTGTAGTTCCTTTTAATTAAGATTTATAGAGTACAAGTTGCGTTTAAATAATAATAAGGTTTAAATATATTTTTGATCCCTATAAATATATCACTTTTTAATTTTAGTTCCTCTAAGTTTTTTTGTTTGAATTTAGTTCCTATAAAATCAGAGACGATCGACTTTGGTCCTTTTATCAAATCAACGTTACAAAAAAAAGAGCTGACAAACTATCGTGACATGTCACCATATAAATGCACACCAACACATCATATTTTATGATATATTGAAAATTTAAATGTTTTATATATATTAGTAATTAATAATTTATTTATTTATCATTTAATAATTAGTTTTATTTTATTATTAAAAAAAAATATGAATAGAAATTAAAAGAGTAGTTTAAGGGTTTTCAGAATACTCGTCTTATTCCATGCCATAAACCATGACCGCCTCTTTTAATTTATATTCATAATTTTTTAAACAAAATTACATTAATTATTAAATGATAAATAAATAAATTTATTAATTAATAATATAAAATATTTTAATTTAATTTTTAATATATCATAAACAATGATGTGTTAGTGTGCGTTTATAGAGTCACGTGCCACGACAATTTATCAGTTCTTTTTTTAACGTAGATTTGGCATTATGGATCAAAGCTTTTACATGGACTAAATCCAAACAAAAAACTTACAGTGATTAAAATAAATAAATAAATATTATATTTGAAGGGACTACAAACATATTTCAAAATAATAATAATAATAATAATAATAATAATAATAATAATAATAATAATAATAATAATAAAGTTCAAATTATAAAAATATCCTTAAACGATACCATAGGAAGCTATTGCCTCTGCACCCTTCAGTTACCCACAACACAAACGTTAGTTGAACCAAACCACCAACTTGATTTTAGGTCTTTTCACTAAATATGTTCTAGTATTTTCTAAATAATAAATAGTTCTAGTGTTTTTCTAAAAAATAAAACCAAATCGACCCGATATACACTTATTTATCAAAATATGATAGAATATAAAAAGCAAGAATATGTGAATTTTTTTTTTTTAAATATTATAAAATATGTTTTCAATTTTTATAAAATGTGAATCAAAGTAAAGTTATATTAAAACTAAGAATTTTAAACTTCATGAATTATACAAGGATACCATATTTGAAACTAAGAATTTTTTACATCTTATAATATAAGTTGAGTAGTATGCATAATAATTAGTCAGTTTTAAAATTGATGTTCTATTAATTAAATGATTGAATTTAGGTGATTAATAAATTTTAATTATGACAAATTATTTGGAAGAATTGAATTCAGCAGTTTTTGGTCTTTCGAATTAAAATGCGCTAGGAACGAGTCAATCGGAATAATTTAATTCAACAAATTTTGTTCTCACGAGTCAAAATAAAATGGTGTAATTTGTAGACAGAAAAAGGAAGTATGTCCACATATTTTTTCTGGCTTTATATCTCATTGTTGCACATCGCAACAAAAAACTTGGTAGGAAGGAATTTAGAAATGCCAAGCTTAAGCCCCAACCTATGTCTTCCTCTTCCTTCTCATTTTCATCTCAAAATTATGAACTCACCAAACAATAAGAACAACAAAAATATTAACCAAACATCATTATCATTACATAATAAACAAAACAAGTTTAACAGCTTCAACTTCAAGCAACTCAACAAAGCAATTTCAAACCTCAACTTAACACAAACACAATCCGCAACTCCAACACAAACCCATAACATCTCTCTCCTTCTCAAATCATGCATCCGAACCCAAAACTTACAACTCGGTAAACTCCTACACCGTAAACTCACTGAGTCACAACTCGAACTTAACTCGCTCCTTCTCAACTCACTCATCACTCTCTACTCAAAATGTGGAGACCCACAAACCGCACTTTCTATTTTCCAAAACATGGACAAAAACAAAAGAAACATCGTTTCGTATACTTCAATGATTTCTTGTTTCGCAAACAATGGAATGGAATCAAAAGCGCTTCTTTTGTTTCTTGAATTGCTTCTCAAAGACGGGCTTTACCCAAATGAATATTGCTTCACTGCATTGATTCGGTCCTGTTCAAATTCGAAGTTTTTTGAAATTGGGTTGGCTTTGTTTGGGTTTGTGTTGAAGACTGGTTACTTTAATTCTCATGTTTGTGTTGGTTGTGAATTGATTGATATGTTTGTTAAAGGTGGTGGTGGCTGTGCTGATTTGGAATCTGCACATATGGTGTTTGATAAAATGCGTGAGAAGAATGTTGTTACTTGGAATTTGATGATTACTAGGTTAGCCCAATTTGGTTATCATGGGGATGCTATTGATTTGTTTTTGAGTATGTTAGTAAGTAGTGGTTGTACACCGGATAGATTTACGCTAACTAGTATAATATCGGTATGCGCTGAGATTCAATTTTTGTCACTTGGGAAGGAATTACATTCTTGGGTTATTCGGTCTGGATTGGCTATGGACTTGTGTGTTGGGTGTAGTTTGGTTGACATGTATGCAAAATGTGGATTAGTACAAGATTCTAGGAAAGTGTTTGATGGTATGTCGGATCATAATGTGATGTCGTGGACGGCAATTATTGCTGGCTATGTGCGAGGTGGTGGTGGACAAGAACGAGAAGCTTTGAGATTGTTTAGTGATATGATGCTTCAAGGTAGTGTTTCACCGAATTGCTTCACATTCTCTAGTGTTCTCAAGGCTTGTGCGAGTCTTCCTGATTTTGTTTTCAGTGAACAGGTTCACGGCCAAACAATTAAATTAGACCTTTCTGCAGTTGGTTGTGTAGGAAATGGTCTTGTGAGTGTGTACGCAAGGTCCGGGAAAATGGAATGTGCTTGCAAGTGTTTTGATGTTTTGTTTGAAAAGAATTTGATTTCACGGAATATGGTTGTTGATGACGCAAGTTTGAAAGATTTAAATTTGAATTCTGAACAAGACTTGAACCGCAGAATTGAATATGCGGGTATTGGAGTTAGTTCCTTTACATATGCTAGCCTCTTGAGTGGTGCTGCTTCTATCGGTAGAATTGGTAAGGGGGAACAAATTCATGCCATGGTGGTGAAGACAGGTTTTGGGACCAACCAATGCGCTAATAATGCTTTGATCTCTATGTATTCCAAGTGTGGAAACAAAGAAGCTGCTTTACAGGTCTTTAATGACATGGAGGATCGCAACATCATAACTTGGACCTCGATCATAAATGGTTTTGCAAAACATGGTTTTGCTACAAAAGCATTAGAGTTGTTCTATGAAATGCTTGAAACATGTGTGAAGCCTAATGATGTCACATACATTGCAGTTTTATCAGCTTGTAGTCATGTCGGTTTGATTGATGAGGCATGGAAACACTTCACTTCCATGCGCAATAACTGTGGTATTGTTCCAAGGATGGAGCATTATGCATGTATGGTCGATTTGCTCGGTCGGTCTGGATTACTTTCAGAAGCCATTGAATTTATTAACTCAATGCCTTTTGATGCCGATGCGTTGGTGTGGCGTACATTTCTTGGTTCTTGCCGGGTTCATCGGAACACCGAGCTTGGGGAACATGCCGCAAAAATGATTCTTGAACGTGAACCTCACGATCCAGCTACCTACATATTATTGTCAAACTTGTACGCATCAGAAGGTCGGTGGTATGATGTAGCAGCCATTAGAAAAAGAATGAAACAGAAACAGATAACAAAAGAAACAGGTTCTAGTTGGATTGAGGTTGAGAACCAGGTGCACAAATTCTATGTCGGGGATACGTCACACCCCAAAGCACAAAAAATATACGAAAAACTCGACGAATTGGCTGTGAAAATAAAGAACATGGGCTATGTCCCAAATACAGATTTTGTTCTTCATGATGTGGAGGACGAACAGAAGGAACAATATCTATTTCAACATAGTGAGAAACTTGCAGTTGCATTTGCTCTTATTAGTAGTACACCAAAACCAAAACCTATAAGAATATTTAAGAACCTTCGTGTTTGTGGTGACTGTCATATGGCAATGAAGTACATAACAATGGTCACCGGAAGAGAGATTGTAGTGAGAGATGCAAACCGGTTTCATCACATAAAGGACGGAACATGCTCTTGCAATGATTATTGGTGATCCATATACATCCAATTAGTATAAACGCGTTGACCTGTAAATTTTGTAGTTATTCACAATCTTGTTGCTTAGACTGTATAAATGTTGTGAATGTAGAAGCTCAGCTTTGAACTCAGAAGCATTTTTTTTTTTTTTGCATCGATGTTGTCAAAATGCTGATCCTGGTCTGTGCCATTCTTCTCTTGAATTGTTTGACGTGAAGTAATTCCACAAAATGCTGTGTTGGAGTAATAACCTAAATTATTAGAGATTTTATCCAGAAAAGAGGATACAAAGAGATTGAAGGGCCAAGTATAAAAAATCAAGACTTCAATAAAATAAGTTTAGTGTATTCTAAAAATTCTAGAGAGCTAACCTATTAGCTAACAATATTTTCAGACCTGACTTTTTAAAAGTTGATCTAACTATCATCCAGCCTATATGTAGGTTAAAGAATTAATAAACTAACAAAGATAAATTTTATGCATTTTAAACTATAAAAAAAAATTAAACAACTATTATTAAAGGAGATGGGACAAAAAGATGGAAATAAACTAGGCTAGACTAAAGTTTGGAGGACTTGTCGTATGTCATTTCTGAAAAAAATTCTGTCAGTTCTTATGGAATTTCTTTCAATTTTTCAATTACATTAGAAGAACTTTGCAAACAGCACCAAGTTTATATTTGAGAGGGTTTTAATCCCAAACCTCATGGTCTATCTTCAAATATTTATCAAAACTGCCACTGCAAAATATCAAAAGCCTGAAATGATATAAAAAATGAGGAATATAAACATATATAAACTTTGTTCACAAAAATGGATATAACAGTTCAGTGTCAGCAGTGGCCTAGGTTCTCCTCTACACCTTTTCATGGGAGTGCCGCTTTACATAATAAATTTGCATCTCTGCTAATTCGGTTTCGATATGTACAACAAAAGTTTTCATAATAAGGAATACATTATGGCAGTTTAAATCGTTTCAAACACAAATCGACGATCCAAGAGTTCTGTTAAAACACCTCTCATCTTCTCAACAGAAACAGGTTTCAAAATAAGGCCATCCACACCAGCTCTGATACAGTTCTCTTTTGTCAACTTGTTGGTGTTTCCAGTAAGAGCAACTATTAGTGGTCTATCTTGACGTTTTGTAAACTTTTCTTGTATGCGAACCGCTAATTCATAACCATCTAACCCTGTACAGACATCCATAATAACCACTTTGTGTTCCGGAGAAACAACACGCAGGCATTCTTCACTCGAGCTTACAGTTGTGACATCGCACCCTAAATGCACAAGAAGTCCCTTTGTTGCTATCCTGCTCACCCTCAATTACAAGTTTCACTGTCAGTTATGAGGCAAGAAAGCAAAACACAGCAATTGCATCGGCCAGTAAACAATTCTTCTGATTTCTTAGTTCCTCGGATTTGCAAGTAGAAGGTCGATAATTGAATGAAGACTGCATACATTATGGATGTTTTCTTTTCTGGCTTTATAGTGAGTGACAATGAAAATGTAGAAGTTTACTTTTCTACTAAATCACCAGAGTACTTAAATACTATGAAACACATACACACACATACATCAAACCCGACACTAATACTGACACATCGACAAGAATAATAATTTAAGAAAATAGAAGTGATTATTTATAAGTATATGTGTTGGTGTCAGACATTCAACACGCCTTCAAACTCAAGAGGTGGAATTTTCAAATAATTGAGTGACAAATTATCTTCTTGTGAAATTTTCAAAACCCAATTACTAAGTTGACCATGCTATTGAAGGGAAAATATTGCTAAAGATTGACATCAACTTATATATATAAGATATAAAGATAATCAAATTAATGATTTTTTTTTATAATGAAAATTGTTGACTAAGTTGAGCATGCTTTTGGAGGGAAAACATTGCTTAAGATTGACATCAACTTTTGTATATCTGATATAAATATAATCAAATTACAGGTTTTTATTTTTTATAATAAAAATAGTTGACTAAGATGACTATGCTTTTGGAAAAAAATGTTGCTTAAGATTGACATCAACTTTTATATATAAGAAATAAAAGATATAAAGATAATCAAATTACATTTTTTTTATATTTTTTAAAAAGTAAAAATAGTTGACTAAGTTGACCATGCTTTTGGAGGGAAAGTGTTGTTTAAGAGTGACATCAACTGTTATATATAAGATAAGATTTCAGAACTGAAGGGACCGAAAAATAGCTGTCACTCACCCATTATCATCCATGACTAGAACTTTGAGGCCAGCAATGTTTGTAGATCCATGATTTTGTAGAGCTTTAGATATGAAAGGTAGTTTAAATTCATTTGATCGGTCTGCTATTCCGAGTTTTACAATAAATGTGACTGTACATCCTTTACCAATACCTTCACTTTCAATCCAAATATGCCCTTCCATGAGATTCACAAACCTGCTCACAATTTGAAAATATTGTACATAATTAACAAAAAACACTTGAATAGGAGTTTTGAAGAGAAAAAATTCCAATTTTCCAAAGAAAGCAAATAAAATAATGTTTCACATCCATGTTTAAGATACAAGAATATAATACCTCCTACAAATTGCAAGGCCGAGCCCACTTCCAGCAGGATTTTTCGTTGTTAATGATTGGTTTTGTGCAAACTTGGTGAATAACTTTGGGATATCTTGTGGATTGATGCCTGATCCTGAATCTTTCACCTATAATGCAGAAGAAAAAGAATTCCACCATCCAAATCAGATAACAAAGGATACAATACCCCAAGACAGAAGAATTTTAGTCATGCTTGAAGAAACAAACCTGTACTCGCAAATAAAAGTGGCCATCACTTGGCACCGGTAGGAAATCAGGAAATCTAGTTTCCTTGAAGGATTCAGGCTTTGAAAGGAAAGCAGTGATCGAAATGCTTCCCTCTTTTGAGAACTTCACAGCATTAGCAACAACATTGAGAAGAGTTTGCATGAGACGCTTTTCATCACCAATTGCATACACCGGCAAATCTGATGCGAAGTGTAAAGTGAGTGACAGCTTTTTAACAGATGCAACAGGCTTAATCAAGTTAAAGACCTGCAATCAGAATAACAGATCTAACAACATCAAACTTTTAAAGAAAAAACTCAAGATCGTAAGCTACAAGTCAGATTACTATAGCTGAATTTTTAGGACGGAGGAGAAAACTTTACCTCTCTAAACAATAAATGAAGGTTAAATGTTGTTGTTTCAAGTTGAAGACTGCCATCTTCAAGCCGTGAAAGATCCAAAACATCATTAATGAGCGTAGCCAATAAGTTGCTGCTTTTCAATATTGTTTCCACCATTAGACGTTGCTCAGCAGTCATATCTGTTTCCTGTAACAATGAAGAGAGTGCAATAATTGCATGCATCGGAGTTCTCATTTCGTGATTCATAACAGCTAAAAAGTCATTGCGAGCACGGATTGCTGTTTCTGCTTCTCTTCTTGCCAGATCAAGTGCAACATTCTGCTCCATAAGCTGATCCCTTGCCCTCATTGACTCTTCTAAGATTGCAGCATGCGAGAGAGCAACAGCTACCTGGTGTAGGAGACAATTGTAGTGAGTAATTTGAAGTTAAGTCAGAAAACTATATGTTGACTAAACTACATTGAAATAGGAAAACTCAGTTTTTAATAAATGTGTCCAAAATCCCTATATATTTGCAAGAAATAGAGTTAACCACTTATGTAGATACAGAAACAGAACACTATTCAAGTTGATCTTTTAGCCTTTCGGTATAGAAGAAGGAAAAGGAATATGATGTGAATAATATGTTGGATATTATTACCAAAGAAAAAGCACTAATATGCATTTATACTAATATACTAGAATTTTAATCCTAATTAAATAAGGAAACAAATCATTAAAAGAAGGAAATACAGAAACTAATTCTTATTTCTAAGAGATAATCTAAGACACTCTAGTATTGTATGATAGAATAGTGATGTGGTAAGATATTTTGCGGACATCCTAACCTATATAATTTATCATAGTTAAGCTCATCTCCTAGAAATAATAACATAAAATATTAGAAAAAAATACTGTCATAATTCTGAAACCTAAAAACATAACAAAAAATTAATTAATGACAAACATATTCGTGAAAACATTTTTGGTTTGGTCTAAAAAATGTGAAGCAAAAGAACGTACAGAAATATGGTAGAACAGAAGTTGAATAAAACGGAAAATAACTAACCTGATCAGCAACTACCTCAACCAGCTCTAACTCATGTACATGCCACTGTCTAGCACTGTCAGATGGAAGCATCAAAACCATCAAGGCATAGCTTCTGGTAGAAACCTCTGGCCAATCATATATTTGAAAATTAGAAAGATGCAAAAGAGGAACCCGAATAGCTACTACTGCCCCAGGCATGTATTTTGCAGCATGAGGCCGTAATCTAGCAACTGGGCAATTTGACGAAATTTTAACTGCACGGTTGCTACTAAATACTTGGTTAATCACAGGAAGATTAATAGGTACTGTATATCCAACAGGGTTCTGCTGTCGCAACGTGTAAGAGAGTTGAAGCTCCAACCCAGTACGCGTTGGCATCCATAAGGCACATTCTTCGAGTCCCAAAGTTCTACCGAGTTCAACAAGAGTCGTTTTCAATATTGTATGTCTATCAAGAGTACTTCTAATCTCATGCGTCAACATCCTAACGTGTCGACCAGTTTCTTCCTGCGTACGAATCAGACCCATTTCTCTATCAAGCTCTGCAGCCTTATTCTTTAAAAACATTTCCCTGGTTTTAACACTTAATAGATCGGGAATAATATGTACAAGCATAAGGGCGGTGGCGCATGATACCACAGCAGTTAAAACCTTCGCAGTGGTCATTACAATTGCCACGGTTCTTGTATGAATTGTGAATGTCCATAAATTAATTAGATGTGTTGCTCCACATAGAACGATGAAGGCACCGAACTGAACAAGGACCCATCTATATGGAAATACTGCTGATTTCTTAACAAAGTAGATAAGCTCGAGCGGGATTGAGAAATAAGCTAGGGCAATGAAGAAATCCGAGATATATTGGTATTTCATTAATAAATCATCAGCTGGCCATTGTGGCTCAATACAATTGCAGGATTCCATAGTGATTGAACCACCTCAGCCAATTCTTTCTTTATCACATAACTACAATAAAAAAAATGGTAAATTTAAGCATTAGACATAGTCCTATTTGGATAAACAACTTAATTAAGTGCTTATGTATATACTATTTATGTAACACAAGATAAAATAAAGTTAATTTTTTCTTTTAAGTTATAAGCTATCCTAGATAGCTTATGAAAATAAGTTGAAAACAACTTATGGACATGTGATAAATTGTTTCCATAAGCTCTCCCAAATATTATCATAAATGCTTATGCGAGTAGATAAACTCAAATAAGTCAATCCAAACATACCCATAGCATTGTAACAAAAAAATACTATAACGAAAACAACTATTTGCTGAATATTAAGATCAAAACTATCTTGTAGCTATATGTTTCTAAACAGAGATAAAATACGAAAATTAAAGGAATATAAGTGCTAATGATGAAGCAAAATGTTTTCCATCCTTTTTGATTAAGGCAACAAAATACAATTGTTCTACTGGTGATGCATCATATATATTCTTTTTAATAAAGAAAATATATGAGAGAAAGTACAACTAGGAAAGGATTGACCCTATTTGGATAAACAGTTTAATTAAGCGCTTATAGAATAAGAGCTTATCATATAATAAGCTATAAGTTGTTTTCATTTTTCATAAATTATCATGTAGAGTTTATGGAAATAAGCTGAAAACAACTTATGGACATATCATAAGTTGTTTCCATATGATCTCTCAAATAGTCTTTTTAAGTGTTTATGTCAATAGATAAGCTCAAATAAGTCAATCTAAACAAACAAATTAAAAAATTGACAACGCTGTCCAGCTCCCCATTCTCTCTTCATGTGATAAATGAAAGTTCACTCAAATAGATCACAAGAGCATCAGATAGATAATCATATTGAAAAACAGATTCTGGAGTGATTCCTCACCAACCAAATACACTATCTAAATATTTCAGCCAAACATTGAAATTTAAAGTGTGCCATTTGGGAGGGCACCTTCTCCAAAGTGAAAGTTTCTCGAGGTTTCTACAGTTATCAGGTTTCCAATTCTCTTCGGTATGTGGTATAGGTACGCAGTATGCTGCAAACTAAGTATTGAATTAGTGGGGGTATACATAGTTAAGGGATAAGCGAATTTCATTTCACTTTTCTAATTACGCAACAATAACACCAATGCCAGATTGAAGCTTCAAGTTGATCTCTCACATTATGTGTTGTAATCCTTGATTATAACAATGTTACTTTTAGCTATGATGGGATATGATACTCAAAAACAAATGCAACCATCCTAAATAGTGGATAAAATAAGATCATCCATATCTTTTGCAAAGTTCATATCTATTACATACCAAACCCTTTATCACACATAGCCTAGACACAGCCTCCTCACTAAACATAGCAGAAATAGTGCCACCTCCATGAACAAAAACATTGCAAAACATCCTTAACACACAGGTTTAACTAGCAAATGTACAAATGTAAGTTACTTTGCAACCTTGTATTGATATTCTTTTTACTACATCTTCACTTCGAATATCATAACTGAAGAGCACGCTCCTTAATTTAGATCAAGTATTCCTACATTAAAAGCACTGCATAGCTCTGTACATATTAAGCCCTAAGCTAATAAGTTACTTTCTAGTTTGACTTCGACCTGCACTCGTTCAAGTTCTCTTAATAGAAAAACAGATTTATTTGAGAGAAAAGAAACCACCACTTTCATATTCATGATTATCAAAACTAATAACACTAGTTTATTCACATGGTGAAACATTATTTTTTTCCCTACTATACTTTACAGACGAGTCAATGAATTCGAATATATCTTTACAAGAAATTTTCAAAACTCAATAGCTGTTTTCCTTTTTTTTTTATCATCAAAAGTCAGTTCCTTTCTTTTTATTTTAATTTCCATAGAAGATGAAAAAATGAATAGATTTAAAACACCAACATACAAAAGTGGATGAAAACTGTACAAAATTTCTAATTTCCGATGTATAGAACTTATGAGTGATACTATATACAGAACTTTTTGAAGAAGCATATGAAAAAGTGGTTCAAGGTAGAAGAACACATAAAAACAGAACCTATTAATAACAACAAACAGCGTTATCCCATAAGAATCTCAAAACCCAGCAGCATTATCTCAATGGCTAACTAAACCCCAAAATCACCTTACCCTTAATTTTATATACATCATTTTTAAATATGTACAGCTATAACTATCAAGAACATGTGTGCTACCCAATCTTAGAAAATTCTTGAGATTAAATTAACCTCTTTCATGTACCAAATTAGCATCTAAAATTTAGCTCCTCAAACTCTAGTATTTACTAATTGCTATTACATGTTTCACAAGAATTGAAGCTAATTTACTAACAAACAGGTCAATTAAATATAATTTTGGGTACACATTAATAAAATAAAATAAAAATTAATACAACGAAATTTATATATTCAGTGATAAAACAATAGGGAATTAAGGAGGAAAAGGAGTACATAAAATTTAAAGATGAAATAGAAAGAAAGAAAAAATAAATAGTAGGTATGATCTATGAAACTTACATGGAAAGGAAATGAATATAGCTGCAAGGGCAAAGAGAAGAAGGAGATGGGAACAGAAAGGAAACAGAAACGAATAGTAGAGGAACAAGTTGTATAAAATAAAGTTTTAAAATTAAATTTTATTATAAACAAAATTAAATATATATAATATATTTTTAATAATAAAGTATTACTGCATAGGGCGGTCAAGTTCAATGCATTTAGGTGTGTCGAAAAGGAACGTTACCGTATACGACGGAAACACAAAACGAAACAGATCTTTGTAATTAAGTTTCCCATAGTCAAATTAACATTAAATACCCAATTTAGTCCATACTTTTATAAAGTTGTATAAATTTAACTTCTCATTTATGTTGAAATTTCAAAATAATCTCTTATCTTTTATTAACTTTAATCAAATTATTTTTTTGTTTAAATTTCTTATTATAAACGAATGAGATGACGTGTTAACTGTCATGTAAATAAATTTTAAATATTTTTTTTAAATGATTTTTAAAATTTTTATTTTTAACTTTAAAAAATATTCAAATATAATAAAAAATAAATGAATTACTGTTTAAAACATTTGATTGTTTATAGTTTTGTGATAAGAATTAAGGTTGTCTAATGAGTAAAATTATTTTTTGGAGGGAACTAAGTATTGAAATAGGCTTTCTCATCTTGTTAGTTTTAATGAGAATGTTGAAATAAGAAAGAAAAAAAGAGTCTAAATAAAGGGGTTAATTATTTTGAATATATTAAAAACTTTTTAAAAATAAAATCTAAACTTCTAGTAAATTATATTGCTCTAACATTCACCGATGTGATATTTTGGTGTTTTCGGTTTATGAAGGTTAAAGAAGAAGAAAAAAACGTCAATAAACATGTAGCGTATACAATTCAAAACTTAATAAAAAAAATAATTATAAATTCTCAAGTAAAATTTGCCGTTACATATAATTGAATAATGTGGCGATAAAAAGACCATAAATTTTATTGAAAAAAATATAATAATAACTTAATCAAATTATTTTTGTTAATAAAATATCTTTCTAAAATAAAAATATTACATATAACACGAATAACGTAGCAAATACTGTCAGTAAAAGGTGACTGGAGTAAAAAGTTTTTAACTAATTCAATAAACTATAAACTAACTTATTGATGTTATCACATATAATTTAAATGCATATTTTTTTTTAACTGGATTGAATATTCCAAAATTAGTTTGAGTGAACGTACGTTTGTTTTGTGGTGAGGAGATTCATACATATAATATGAGTTTTGCATGCATATCTTATGTTTGTTGTGCTTCATGCATACATGAGTTTTCTATCATTGACATTAAACTTTTAGAATTGAATTCAATAAATTAAACAAACGAAATTTTAACACATAACAAACAAGCAAAATAATTAAACAAACTTTTAACACAAACAAACAAATTAAAAAGCTTATTAAGCAAAAACATCTAATTTAATCAAACAAATTTTTAAATTAATTCAATAAATTCTAAGGTAATTCGTAGGTGTTACCAAACAAACATATAATTAATCAACTAACTTACATTCAAAACTATCAATCAACCACTAACTTAAACAACTACATTAATAACCATTACATTCACAACCTATGCAATGAGCCTATCAATTCATAATGCAATTAACAACATCATCAAAAACCAGATGACAACAAGATAATATTTTTATCATTTTTGTTCTAACATTGTTGCATCAATTTTGTTCATAATGTTCACTAAAATTTCTCTCAGCCGAGTTTGTTCTTCCATTACAACTTCAACCTTGTCCATAAGCTTCAACATAAGTTCATTGTATTATTCCATAATCTTTCATTATTGTCTTTGTGATATTATCAATCGATCAATCTTAGCTATAAATTCACCTTTATTTTTCAATACTTTATTTTTATTTTTAGCAACACTAAACCTTTAGGAACAAATATGTCAGGAGCTTCATCACACCATAAATGATAGGAACAACAATCCTCTTTCTAAAACATAATAACTCAAATCATCAATGGAAGAAAAAACTATAATAGATGATAAAAGCCATAACAATGAAAGAATCAAAACAAAGTAATTTAAGATTTTTTGAGTAAAATTCTCCAAACAGAACAAAACAAATAAATTAAAAAATGCACATTTGAACATTACCTTCCAAATCTGACAACCAAAGAAAGGTTGATATGGGTTTGCATCTGTCCTTGAAATCTTTATCACAGTTTTCCTCCGACATAAACAAAAATGAATTGAGCAATTTTTCTCAATACATGATTCATTAAACCCTAAATTATCAATATAATTTTCCCGTTCATAGGTAAAATGAGAGCCACCGCCCATCACATTTTGACTTGGTATATAACTAAGTTAAAATATGTTTAGTACCCAACATTGTAGAGAACATGTGGGAATGTTCGAAAATCAAACAATATAAAAAAACGCCCATAAGATTTGCTTATGTGGGAGTTAATGTACACCTTATAGTTTGTAACATTGTCAGTAAAAAATTTTGACGAAGCGACCAACTTGTTTAACGTTGAAAAAAGTTATCGACTAATTTGAAATTTTGTCGAAGTGATGGACTAGATTGATACAACTTAACATAGTTAAAGACTAAATTGGGTATTTACTCGTCAAGTTAACGTCGACTATGTTTATTTTTACTACACAATTTTTTTTCTATTTCTTGTTTTCACATTCTTTATTTTTTATTTTATTTCAAGTGATGAGGTTTTATTTTTTTGTTTGCATATAAAACAAAATCATCAAAAAAAAAAAAAAGTAGACTACTAGGTCTTTAAACACAACTTTTTTTGCATACACAATGTAAAAGGAGAATGAATTTGATTGAAAAGTTGCACATATTTAGGAGACATGGAGTACTGGATATAACATATTGTTTTGGTTCTTATGTTTAAGTTTGGAGAGGTAAATAAATCTAAACCAAAATGATAGTTAATTTGGTTGAATTTTTATCACAAAAGTAAACCCAAATTGATAAATAGTATGTTGATTTGGTTTGGATCAATCAGATTGACATTAATAAAAATTAACATACTTATTTTAAAAATACAAAATTTTCTTTTTCAAACACTAGATTTTTTATATTATTAAAACAATGAAGTAAACACTTTTTAAATTACAATGAGAAAAATAATATATAAATGATTAAAAAACTACTTAAATACAACACATATTTAAAATAACACTACACATACAATTGAAATTTAAATTGAAAGACGTATTGTATTTTTTGTAATTATATATTTTATAGGTTATATTTATTTAAAAACAATTGTTGGGTACATTAGGGTGGTCGCGGCCATCCTATGTCCCTACCAAGATTTGCTAATGCATCCATAACCTATTTGCCAACACAACTTAACACTAACAATAAAAAGTGTTTCAATTTCAGCATTAAGGAGGTTCAACCATCCCATAGTTCCAAAAATGGCAAATTGAAAATCGTCATTATGGTTTTGCACCAACCCTTCAAAATCTGCCACCTCTGGATTCGTCAATGCACTATTAGGAATGGAAATGAGTCTAACTGAGTTGATCTTAGGTTCAACTCGACTAGACTCAACTCCATAAAATTTGATTCAACTCGAGTCGAGTTCGACGCAAACTTATTTTTCAACGCGAACTTGACTCAATTCAAGTTCACAAGCAACTCGATTTGGCTTGATAACTTGAATCAAATGAACCAAAAGACAAAAAAAACTTAAAAGAATAAATGTTTTCCTTTAACTTTAAGTTAAATATTAATAAAAAGTAATAAAAAAAAAAACTAAAGCTCATATAATTTAAATTTACACTAAGCTTACAAATCAATTTTCTCATTATTCTTTATTATCTTATGTTGATGGTGCATTTCTTATATATGAGAAGAGAAGAGAGTAAGGGAGTATATTATTCAATGTGAGACTTCAATAGTAAAGTTAGAGAGATTTATTGAGTGTGAAATTTCTAAGTGTTGAAAATAACCAATTTTGAGCAATAATATAACACTTAAAAAGAATTTTATTTGCCTTCATGGTATAAATAAGAATTATTTTTTTTTTTTAACTTTTAATCGACACAAGTTTTATCTCAAAACAATATTTATAACTCAATATTATCACTGAAAGTAGTTGATATGAGCAACAAATACAATATATCACCTTAGACTTGTTGACAATTTTTTTACAATATTAGAGACCGAATTTGTTTTTTTATAAACAATGTAGTTGTATGTCTTTTAGAAGCTTTCAACGAAGTAGTTGATTTGAGTAACAAATGAAATATCTCACCTTAAAGTTATTGACACTTTTTTTTTTTTTACAATATTAGAGACTCAATTTGGTTTCTTATAAACAATGAAGTTGTATGTCTTTTTAGTAGCTTTCAAATAATATAAAAAACTTCTTAATATTAATTTTTCAAATATTTTTATTTCGTTTCAAAATGATTCAAAATGATATTTTCAATGTCTTCCATATTGTCTTCAAGCATTTTAATACTTATACCTAAACTAACTTTTTTAACAACAAGTGAAATTTATTTCATACAAAAATTAAATTATATAAAATTTATTATAATGAGTTGAACTATACATAGGTCAAGTTCAACTCATTTATTTAACGAGCTCAATTTTCAATTAAAGCTCGACTCATTTGGTTCATGAACCAAGTTCAACGAGCTAATTATCGAATTGAGACTCGAACTATTTTTTAGTTGATTAAGTTTATTTTCAGTCTTAACACTACCATCAACATTGAGAACCATAATATTGATATGACCTTCTTTTTCAACAAACCTCACAAATTTGTCGAAGGGATGAAGAAGAATGGTCACCAAAAGTCACTTTAGCAACTTATACTTGAGCAAAAATGACAACAATAGCAAACGCACTCAATGGCAGAGTCCCTACAAAAATGAATTTGTTTCTTGAAGTCCATATATTCTACATGATTAGAGGAGATATTAAGCCAATTGCAATATGTTTTGGTGTATTAGCAAAGTCGATGTTGCTGATGATTCCTTGAATATCGACATAAAGATAAGCAATGGAAAACACTCTCCTCATCAACCACACAAAAGGGACAAGTAGGAGAAACCTCTCTATAAAGCAAAACGGGCCTAGAGGGGAAAGAGATATGACAAGCTTGCCATAGGAAAATTTGAACACTAGTTGAGGTGTGCATTTTTAAAATCTAGTTCCACGTATCTTGAGAGGTCATTATGTTGTTACAAGAGAGAAGCCATTCGTAGCCACTCTTAGCTGAATATTTTCCATTCAAACTCACCTTCCAAGTCCACACTTCATCAATAGAATAAACAAAATAAGGCTTCATGTAAAACTACATGTTTTTGATGAAGACAAAGATCAACAATTATGGTCCATGCAACAAGATCAAAAAGAAGATCAAATATCTTCATTAATAAGCTTCAAATCCAGACATTAAATGTTAAAATGTAAAGGTATATGATACAAACCAATATTTCAATTACATGATAACAAGTCATATTTACATATGCATTTAAAGTATTTTCAAAAAGTCAAAACAACATTAACAAAGTCTTAAAAATCATATTTTTGACAAAATACATAAGTGTATTCGAATACAGCATCTTGTATTCGAATACAAAGCAAGTCAGAAGCAAAAGTCTCAAAGTTGTATTCGACTACGACTATGTGTAGTCGAATACACTTTAAGTCAGTGGCCAAAATCCTTATATATGTATTCGACTACAACCATCTGTAGTCGAATACAAAGTAAGTTAGTGGCATATTTTCACTAATCTGTATTCGACTACACACATGTGTATTCGAATACAAGGTGTAATTTTTGAATATTTTTGAATGTTACAAAGAGGTGTATTCGAATACACACATCCGGTATTCGAATACAACTGGAAGCAATACAATTTTTCAGATCTGGAATGACTCCAAATCATTGTATACTTTCATCAAACCTCTTGGGTCAATGGCCACGAATCTGAAGAGATGTTTATGGAGTATAAATACCCCATAACTTCAGATCAAACAACACACAATCCTTGAATCAATACCCTGAACAATTTTGAACAAAATTCTGATTTTTACAAAGTACTTGCATTTCATTTTCATATCATTCAGAAAGGTTCTCAAGTACTTGAATTGTTATTGGATTATTTATCAATATACCTCTCCTTATTCTTATTCAAATCATATTGTATCACTTGTAAAAGAAAGTAATACTTTCTTAAAAAGTAGCTTAATCTAAGATAGTGGTGTGTTATCTTAGGAGTGTTGTTAGAAGTTTGTAGCAAGAATCCCAGGGTGGGAGTTGTACATTTTCTAACAATTAATGGAGCAATCTCTTGTGGTGTGCAAGAGGACTGGACGTACCCTTGGTTATAAGGGGAACCAGGATAAATCTTTGAGTTCATTTATTTACTGCACCTTGCTATTAGTAGACATTATATTAACTCAGAAAATTCAACTACCATATCACTAAAAATAAGAAAATTTACTAATACCTAATTCACCCCCCCCCTAGGCGTACTTCTGTACTAACAACTGGCATCAGAGCAGGTTCCGGTAATTTGCTCCTCGATCCTTATTAATGGCTTCCGCACAACCAGTTTTTAGAGATGGTCGTAGTAGCAATAAACCACCATGTTTCGTTGGTGAACACTATGATTTCTAGAAGATACGCATGCAGGCATATCTTGAGGCACAAGGAGATGATATATGGGAAGCGGTAGAAAATGGTCCCTATGTTCCAACAACAATTATCAATAATAAAGAAGAAGTTAAGATAAAAGGCTCATGGACAGATGATGACAAAAGGAAAGTATTGTTTGATAAAAAGGCCAAAAACATGTTACAATCGGCACTTGGAATGGACGAATTTTTCCACATATCTCATTGCAAAACATCTAAAGAAATCTGGGATACACTTGAAATAACACATGAAGGAACAATTGAGGTAAATCGTTCCAAACTCAACACATTGTCTCAAGAGTATGAATTGTTCCGAATGCAACCTAGAGAATCTATTCTGGACTTGCAGAAAAGATTTTCTCATCTGACCAACCACTTGACAGCAGTTGGAAAAACCTTCACTAATGATGAATTGAACCTTCACTTGGATATAATATTTGGATTAACCAACAATGACATATGTGAATAACTCTCTTCTATAATGCAAGGAGAATTTGAAATGTCCATGATGGGAAAGTTGAACTATTTTCTTGGACTTCACATCAAACAACTTGAGCATGGGATCTTCATAAATCAAGCAAAATATTGTAAAGAATTACTCAAAA
>NC_021165.2:44995830-44997335 GCF_000331145.2 Cicer arietinum
TGAAAGGTAATGTTGAGGTAACATTTGTTGATACACACAATCAATTGGCTGATATCTTTACAAAACCTTTACCTAAGGACTCATTTTATAAGATCCGAAGAGAACTTGGTATTTTAAATGAAAACGATCTATGAAATTGCATGATACACATAGTCTGTCATCTCTCTTAAATTTGTGCATTACATCTTAAAGGTTTTAAAAATAAAATTCCTTGATGATTATTGGTTCTTGATATATGAAGTTGTGCATTGCATGTTGAGATTTCCATAAAAATTTAGTTTTTAAGCAAAAATTTGCATATGTAGTCGAATACAAAGGTCCTGGGTTAAGAAAACGAACAAGGAATCCCAACATCACAGATTTATCCCGGCTTCTACACACACCAAAAGAAATTGATCATTTTCGCACATTCTACTCTAACAAGCGACTTATCATTCCAAAATATGGTACTTTAAACTCTTTCTCTGCCTTAAAATTTCCTGAGTTGCTCAAGGCACAACATGTTGAAGAGTTTATAGGCTACAAAGGTCCTGTTTATCCTGACTTAGTTAGGGTTTTTTATTGCAATCTCATCCAAGATGGAAAAATGCTGGTATCTCGAGTTAAGGGTAAAACCATTCGGTTAAATACCAAAACTATAGGCGAAATTCTGAACATTCCCTTTAACGGTCAAAAGTTTTGTCCCAACAACTTGTGTGAATGGGCTGATATCTCTAAGTATGATGCGTATGTTGCCCTATGTCGATTTGACAGACGCACAATGGAACAAAAACGGACTCAGGCTGGTTCCAAATATGCCCAACAACGGCATGGAGTGAGATATCTTACCGTTGATAATCACCTTTTGCACTATTTCCTTAGCTACATTTTGGTTCTGAAGGCTGGAAATTACTCCCAAATTTCGGAGTTTGAATTACAAATTATGAATTTCATATATGAAGGTTGTTAACTAAATTGGGCATATTTTGTGAAATATGTCATGTTTGGATCCCGAGAGGCAATTGGCTTACCATATGCGAAGGAAGTTTCCCGGATTTTAGAACACTTTGGGGTGGACTTCTCTGATGAAGTCATGTATACACCCACAAAAGAAAATATGTTGGATTTGGGCGTCCTGCCTAGCACGCGGATAGTATGGAATGAGCAACTTGACTCTTTTGTGCATAAAGGTGATTATGATCAACCATCTAATGCTGCTCCCGAAGACACTGCTGCACCCTCAAATACTGCTGCCCAAGCTGATGAAGATGACGAGGATACAACCTCTGATGATGACTATATCTCCAATCAAATGCTCATGGCTCGCCTTGATTCTTTCCAAACCTTCTTTCAAACTCAATTCGAAAATCTAACCACTTCTGTCAACACTTGCTTCCAGAACATTGAAACTACTATTGCTTGCAACCATGACGAGTTATCTCAAGACATTAGTAGTTTATCTGACAAACTTGATCATTTTCACATTCCAACGGATTTTGATCGACACTAGGATTCTATTTGTAATA
>NC_021165.2:44998361-45003429 GCF_000331145.2 Cicer arietinum
AATCCAAACATTAAATGTTAAAATATAAAGGTATATGATACAAACCAATATTTCAATTACATGAGAACAAGTCATATTTACATATGCATTTAAAGTATTTTCAAAAAGTCAAAACAACATTAACAAAGTCTTAAAAATCATATTTTTGACAAAATACATAAGTGTATTCGAATACAACATCTTGTATTTGAATACAAAGCAAGTCAGAAGCAAACGTCTCAAAGTTGTATTCGACTACGACTATGTGTAGTCGAATACTCTGCAAGTCAGTGGCCAAAATCCTTATATATGTATTCGACTACAACCATCTGTAGTCGAATACAAAGTAAGTTAGTGGCATATTTTCACTAATCTGTATTCGACTACACACATGTGTATTCGAATACAAGGTGTAATTTTTGAATATTTTTGAACGTTACAAAGAGGTGTATTCGAATACACACATCCGGTATTCGAATACAACTGGAAGCAATACAATTTTTCAGATCTGGAATGGCTCTAAATCATTGTATTCTTTCATCAAACCTCTTGGGTCAATGACCACGAATCTGAAGAGATGTTTATGGAGTATAAATACCCCATAACTTTAGATCAAACAACACACAATCCTTAAATCAATACCCTGAACAATTTTGAACAAAATTCTGATTTATAGAAAGTACTTGCATTTCATTTTCGTATCATTCAGAAAGGTTCTCAAGTACTTGAATTGTTATTGGATTGTTTATCAATATACCTCTCCTTATTCTTATTCAAATCATATTGTATCACTTGTAAAAGAAAGTAATACTTTCTTAAAAAGTAGCTTAATCTAAGATAGTGGTGTGCTATCTTAGGAGTGTTGTTAGAAGTTTGTAGCAAGAATCTCAAGGTGGGAGTTGTACATTTTCTAACAATTAGTGGATCAATCTCTTGTGGTGTGCAAGAGGACTGGACGTACCCTTGGTTATAAGGGGAACCAGGATAAATCTTTGAGTTCATTTATTTACTGCACCTTACTATTAGTAGACATTATATTAACTCCAAAAATTCAACTACCATATCACTAAAAATAAGAAAGTTTACTAATACCTAATTCACCCCCCCTCCCCCCCTCTTAGGCGTACTTTTGTACTAACACTTCACATCCTTAATTATCGTAATAGTCAAGCGGTAGAGTGGTAGGCATGTCATCAACCATGATTATATCATCTATCCTAAGATAATTAGTTTTCAAACACAGATCTTTGGATGCGATATCCTAAAAAATATCACATAAGGGTGTTAGAGTAAGCCCAGATTTGAACCAGATATTTGTATCACCATCACCTATTTCGAAAGTGTAACTCTCTTGGAGAAGGTTCAAGGTATTCAATATAGTTTTTCATGTGGGGAAACCAAAAATGGGTTTGTCTAAGAAAAGGTCACCGTCTTTTAGATACTTGTCGGACAATAGAGAGATCCAAAGCTTATTCTACTTTTGTAAGATACTCCACACAAGTTTACCCAAAAAGGCCACATTTTGAAATCGAGATGTGCAAATCCCTATGCCCCCCACTTTCTTTGGATAAGCAACTTTCTTCCAACTCACCATATGCATGGATTTATCATTGAAACTATGCCAAATAATATTCTTCAATGTACTATCAAGTTTGCACACAAAAATTGGGGGAACCATTGTATTTGCATGTTATAGGAGGGTATAAACTTGAGAACAACATTAGCCAACATAACTCTTCCTAGTTTATTCAGGATTCTACCTTTCCAAGATGTAAACTTTCTTGCTACCTTGTCAAAGTTTGAATCCCAAATACTTTTCTAACATGTACGGTGAACTTGATACTCGTGAGATACTCAAGACTCACTTTAATCGATCAACACACTCCTTTGGATGCATAAGCATGTGACTTGCCAAGACTAACTTTGAGACCTAAAAAGGAACAAAAACTATTTAAAAGGTTAGAAATAAATTGTGTCTGTGAAGAGTTGGCCTTTACGAACATGAGCACACCATCAACAAAAAAGAGGTGAGAAATCTTAGATTTGTTTCTAGTAAGCTGAATTTGGTGCCAATTTCCCTAATTGATCGCCTAGGTGATAAGGTGTCCAATCTTTCCATATAGAGGACGAAGAGATATGATGACAAATGATCTCCTTAGAGGAGGCCATGCAGAGGCTAGAACTGATTCGTTCTATTCTCATTCAAAAGTAGAGACACCAAAGATGATGAAATGCTGCTCTATAAAAAGAATCACATTGGGAACCCAAAATTATAAAGGGTATTACAGAGAAAATCCCAATCAACTATGTCATATAGTTTCTCTAGATCCAACTTATAGATAACCTCCTTTTTTGTCTTTTTCATACTTCTGCGCATGGAAGATAACCTTCCCTTTTATCAACAAATAAGGTTACTTATTAATTAATATTATTAATATTATTAGTATTTTATTGATGGAGGGATTTGAACATGTAATCTCCTTATCACTTTATTCACTAACTCTATCACCTTAACTACCAAGTCAAGTTTATATTGCGTTCACATTCTTTTTACTTGCTACTCTTTTTACCCTTCTATTATGTGAAGAAAAAAAGTATAATTTTTTAACTGTTTAAAAATTGAGGGTGCAATGGCCATCCTTCGCTCCAAGTAAGATCCGCAATTATGTGCGATTATTTCTCCAACTATATATTTTAAAACTGAATTTTTATAATATGAAAGTAAGATGTGAGATGCATATGGCTGTTGAGTTTTTTTAAAAGAGATATGACAAGTGAGTTGATGATGTGGTATTAGGTCCATTTGCTACAATTTTTTTAAAATTATTTTTATATTATTCATCTTTTTATTGTAACATTTAAAAAAAAATAAAAAAGTAAAGCTTCAAATGAAAAATTGGTTTAATTATAAAATATAATTTTAAGTAATTCATCTATTTAATACAACTTTTTTTGTATAATGAAATTTCAAAAAATAACTAAATTAAAAACCTATTTTGAAAAGTTTTTTTATAAAAATCATTTTTGAGAGATTTTTTTTTTATCATGTTAAAAAAAACAAAAATAAATTTTTATATGTTAAAATCTCCTTAATGTTATTAATATCTGTTATGTAATTAACTAAAATGATAACATTATATAGAAGAATAGAAATGAAAAAAAAAAGAGAGACAAAAGAAGAAGAAAAACTTTATATTGTATTCTTTAAGTTATCACATTTACAATGCAATAAGTCATATTTATATAACACCTTACGGTTACAAGGTGACATATAGCATAATCAAATCAATTAATTTGTGTACCAGGTACACATACAAATATTTTTCACCATTGATATAATATTAATTAATTCAACGACTAAGATTGAAGAAGGGATACTTGTATAGTGGATTTGTTGTTACACTGTAGGTATTTGCATGCAAATAGAAAATCCAACAATAATAGCATGAAAAATAATACAAATATTGAGAACTATTATGTGACGCTCATTATACAACACTTAGGATTTTTTTTTTTTTTTTTATCATGTAATTGATGGGTTGTTTTTATTTCGAATAATTATTTTTCTAACAACCTTCATTTTTTTTTATAAGAAACAACCATAATTAATTTCTAAAAATTAGATTTTTTTAAATAATTATTTTATGAATTAAGTTAACTTTTGTCAAGCTCATGTGTCTGCAAATGCGTACCAGTTACTAATTTTATTTAGTGGAAAAAAAATTAAATTCATGTTTTTCCCCCTAAGAAAATTAAGAATCGGGAGATTGGAACGTCAAAAGAGGAAATAAACCAAAAAATTTAAAATTGGTTCCTCACAAATTTGATTCAACAAAATTAAATTCTTCGATTTCTTCATGGTGTATGTGTTTGTATTGTTAATTTTGTTGGATTTTCTTTTCTTGTTTTGATAGGTTTGTGAAGATAAAATAACTAAACTTTGAAGACAAATTGAGATGTCAATCTATCAAAACAGGGAAACTTAAAAATGGGTTTGTATCGTTGTTATTTCATAGGGGTGTCACTGTATTCAAAAAAGTCATATCTAAAAACCAAAACGTCAAACCCCTGTCTTCTTAAAAACCCAATTTGAACATCATAGTTGATATAAGTCAAATCATATTGCCATGAAGAATGGGGAAATAATAACCATGGTAAATAGGAAACATGAGGAACAATTTTTTAGTTTTGAAGTTCCCTATTTTTGGATTTTGAAGAAAAATAATTTTGTTGTTAGGGATTGAAATCCTTTTTTTTCTTTCTTTTTTCCAGATATGGAATTTTAGAAAGAATACCAAATAGTTGGTGAAGATGAATGAGTATAAACAATGACCTCTTAGAGAAGAGGATGAATGAAGAACAATCATGGTTGATGAAGATGAATCAGTATGAAGAGAATGGAGATCTAGATCTGTTAGTGTATATGTTATTGAAGATGAAGACACCTTTAATGATAAGAGTTGGGTCATTCTAGAGAGATGTTAAAATACTAGGTCAAACTATTATAAATTAAATGTCAATTAAATAATTAGAATTACATGTGTAACTTGCTATTATGTACACAAATAAATTGGTTTGTGTAGGACGAAAATATTTTCTATGAATATTTATAAAATGTGTATATATTATTTGAGTACAAAAAATACATTTATTCATTTTGATTAGGTCCTTTCTTTAAAAGTTTGAATTGTATATATTCAAGAATAAAATTTCATATAATCATTATTATCAATTGAGCCATACAAATACATTATTACATATCTTTCATATATAAATTGAGTCTTTCATGTGCTACTAAACTCAATCATCTATGAAAAGGTTCTTGAATTCATTTTAGGTGAATAAATCTCTTCAATAGATGATTTTCACATACTATTTAATAGCATATATATATATATATATATATATATATAGAGAGAGAGAGAGAGAGAGAGAGAGAGAATATGTTATTACATATCTTTCATATATAAATTGAGTCTTTCATGTGTTACTAAACTTAATCATTTATGAAAAGGTTCTTGAATTCATTTTAAGTGAATAAATCTCTTCCATATATGACTTTAACATACTATTTAATAGCATATTAAAT
>NC_021165.2:45003735-45004157 GCF_000331145.2 Cicer arietinum
TATATATATATATGTGTGTGTGTGTGTGTGTGTGTGTGTGTGTGTATGTGTGTGAGAATGAACCATTCACTTAATCTTAGGTCTTGAGTTTGACTCACATGAAAGACAAAATATCGCTAATTTCAAATGGTTTGACTCACCTTGACGAGTTAGCTTTGCAATGACATTTGAATTACACGCGCCAAAAGTTTGCTCGTTACTCGATGTGGACTCAGTATGTGATCAACGTTATAAAGTGTTTTGGTGATGCTTATGAGGATCCTTTATCTTTGTTGCTACATATCAAACGAACGAGGAAGGTATAAGAATACATTAACAACTTCAAGCTCACGTTAACGCAGGTAAACCTAATTCCTAAACATTCTTTGAGCATTTTCTTAGTTGGGTTAGATCATTCTACTCAAATGCATGAAGAAGAGCGG
>NC_021165.2:45004167-45008845 GCF_000331145.2 Cicer arietinum
GAAGTTGAGGCATCCTGCAGATGAAGAAGCATGGAAATAATTTGATAAATGCCATCCAGACTTTGCTTTAGACTCACATAATCCCTTAAGAACCATGAATGTGTCTCATAGTACTTGGCATGTGTTATTAATACCATATAAGTTTCCATCTTGGTGTTGCATGAAGGCTCAGTATTCTATGTTGTCTTTATTAATACCTGGACCACAATCTCCAGGGAATAATATTGATGTGTACCTTCAACCATTGATTAAAGAGTTAAAGTTGTTATGGAATTTGGGAGTAGAAACATATGATGCATCACTAAAGCAAACATTCCAAAGGTGAGCAACTCTCTTGTGGACTATTAGTGACTTTCCAGGGTATGCTATGTTAAGTGGATGGAGTACAAAAGGGAAACTTGCATGTCCTGGTTGTAATTATAATACTAATTCGACCGATTTGAAGCATAGTCGAAAGATGTGTTATATGGATCATCGTGCTTTTTTGCCTATGGATCATAAATATAGATCAAATGCAAGGGATTTCAATGGGAGGACAGGAAATAGGCCACCACCAGAATTGTTAAAAGGAGAAGATATTTTGGATTTGTTAGAAGGCTTTAACAATGCATTTGGTAAGATGCAAAAGAAATGTAATGATGGTGGTCCATGGAAGAAAAAATCTATTTTTTTTTTGAGTTTCCATATTGGAAGCTCAATATTTTACCCCATAATCTTGATGTAATGCACATAGAGAAAAACATATTTGATAATATAATTGGAACTTTGTTGGATATCCCAGGAAAGACAAAAAATCATGAAAAAGCTCGTTTAGATTTACAAGACATGGGCATTAGAAAGAAACATGGGCATTTGATATAATGGTTCATTTGCCAATACATTTGGTGAATGAGGTAAGATTGGGAGGGCCTGTTCAATTTCAGTGGATGTGCTTTACAAAAAGATATTTAAGAAAGTTGAAGAGTTATGTTTGTAATAAAAGTCGTCCTAAGGGTTCTATTGCTGAGGGTTACTTGGTTGAAGAGTGCTTGACATTTTGCTCGCGACACTTGCATAGTGGTGTGGAGACAAGGTTTAGTAGAATGACAAGGAATAATGATACATGTGATCTTGTTCATCCTATTGGGGGAAAGAAAAAAGGTGAAGGAATTTCTTTGGATTGCAAGTCTAGGAGTCAGGACCATCGTTACATTTTATTCAATTGTGACGATGTCCAATGTTTTATAAGGTAAATAAATAGACTTGTATTTGTAGGTTTTTAACGCATTAAAGAATTGTTTTACAATTACTATAACAATGTACTTTTATTTGTATTGAGCATGAAAATGAAGATGAAAATGTGAATAAAAGAAATAGGTGGAGCAAAGCAAAAAGTCAAGGGTTAGATTTTGTCGAATGGTTTAAGAAGCGTGCCTTGTTAAGCGATGTATCTGACAAACTTAATAAGCTATCAAGAGGACCAAATAAAATTGCAAGACATTTTTTTGGCTATGTAATTAATGGATACAGGTTTCATACAAAACACCGTGATGCTAGACGTAAAACAAAAAATAGTGGTGTGACACTAATGGCAGTAACTGAAAGTTTTTCAACTACCAAAGATGAAAATCCAATAATACAATCAATAACTTACTAGGGATCAATTACTAAAATAGTTGAGGTAGATTATTATGGTGTGTTGAAGTTTGTGTTACTTAGATGTGATTGGTTTGAAGTTGAAGAAGACAAGTATGGCTTGACTTGTGTTTACTTTAAGAAGAGATGTTACATGGATAATCCTTTTGTATTGGCATCTCAAGTCCACCAATGCTTCTACATTCAAGATCCTTCTAATCCAAATAGACATTATGTTATGAAGTTTGTTCCTAGGGATTTTTTTAACTTGACTTGTGTTTACTTTAAGAAGAGATGTTACATGGACGATCCTTTTGTATTGGCATATCAAGTCCACCAATGCTTCTACATTCAAGATCCTTCTAATCCAAATAGACATTATGTTATGAAGTCTGTTCCTAGGGATTTTTTTAGCATGAACGAACAATCAAATTCAAATGGCCAACAACCATATCAATGTGATCCGTCTGACCATCCAGTTAATCAAGCTGCAAGTGATGAGACTCGTGAAGTTGAATTTGTTAGGAATGATATTCCACCAACGTTTATTGTTAATTCTTTATGTTGATTGTTATGACCTCGTAATTACAGAATATGAGAGTCGTTATCAAATTAAAACAATATAGAAAACAGAATACGTCTAGCATAAAATTAATATCTCACATACAATCATACGATGCAAGATTTATTCGGATTCATACACAGCGGAAATATAATACGGCATACAAGATTAACAATTAAAAGTAAAAAGATAAGGGATAGAATGCACCAAGGTTTATCCTGGTTCAGCTGTCAATATGACAGCCTACATCCAGTCCTGACAATCCAACTGGATTTCAGCTTTTTCTTCAATAGAAAGAATTGAGACTTGTTTACAGATTGTCCAGTTTCCTCGAAACCTATCTATCTAACTCAATCTCTTTCCTATTGCTTAACCCCTTGATCCTTGCAGTCACTCGTCAGACTCACACAAGATCAAGTCCAGCTCCTTCTTGATGATCTTTACATCAACGAAGATCGCCACTAGTTTTCATACTGGATTTTTCACAGTTGGTTCTTTTTACAAAACTTTGTTTACAGAAAGAAATAAAAGAAGTACAAAGTTTGTCTTCAATCTTGATCAATGTATCTCACACAATAATCTGGTTGTTCATTTGAGTGTTTATTAGATCATTGTCTTTTTCTCTCTCAAGAATTTCCTTTTCAGCTCTCTTATTGATTATTGGTAATCTTTTGGTCTTGATCTGAAAAAGCAATATCATAGTGTTATCAAAATGTTCTTAAGAGTTCTTCAGTGTTCTGAAGTATATTCAAGTGTTATCAAGTATTATGATGTGTTGTTTTTAGAGAATGATTGAAAAACTATTTATATAGTTTCTGAAAAATAACTAATCAATCGATTTACCAATCGATTCATTAAAGTTATAAAACGCGCTTAATCGATTTGCCAATCGATTATCGCAAGTCTTGTTTTTCTAGAATCTTGAAACTACATAAACTAATCGATTTCCCAAACACTTTTCAGTAAATTATGTGCAGACTTATATGAATCGATTGTATAATCGATGTTAGATGTTTTGTTCCAATAATAAAATCACATCAATCGATTACATAGTCGATTCACTAAGTTTCATAATCGATTTACAAATACACATAATCGGTTTGGCCATAAGCCAGTCGATTGCCTAATCGATTGTGTAACCACAAACTACATGTTTCCTTACAACCCTTTTACGAAATCGATTGCCTAATCGATTTGCTCAGTAACTATTCCAACTTTTGTTGATTTCTTGAGTTCCAAGCAATTGTCTCAAGTATGTAGGGTTGATTTGTTGTTCCTGAAATCTTGCTCAGTTAAAATGTTAGATTTATCATATGATGTATGAACATTGTATGTTTGTTAATTATGTCAAAATTAGGATTAAGAGGACTAAAGTCCAACAATCTCCCCCTTTTTGCATAAGTGACAAGCATACAATTTTAACTTGAGTTGAGCATTTCAAGACATGATATTAACAACAAATATATTTTCATAGCATCATATGTACCATTATCAGATCATAAAATCAGAGCATAAGTACACATGCTATTTAACAAAATCAGAATCATTTTAATAAGTCATTATCAGTCATCAGAGTATCAAAATTATGCAGTAGTCATTAGCAAGTTAATAATTTCTCTCCCCCTTTGTCAGTTAAGGCAAAAAGGCAGAAAAAATTTCCTACCCCTATGTTAGTAAACATAAGCACTGGGGGTTGAAATTAGAAAAACAGTGTATCAGAACAACAAATGAGCATATGAAAAAATTATGGCAATTGTTTTCAGAGAGTAATGGAATAAATGTTCTAGTGCATTATATATATAGAAGAAATGAATACACCAAGTCATTACAAAACAACAAAGATCCTAAACACCTAATCTCCTAAACTGGGCTGGTCCTCACTATTATCTAAGGGAGAGGCAGAGACCGCTGTATTACCCTCAGCAGGTGTCTCCTCAACGTGAGTTGCAGGACGATCTAGGGGAGTTGGGTTAGGTTCCTCTGTTGCTTGCCGACCGATATCTGCTATATCTTCAAATGAAAGCTTTATGCCTAAATGCGCTTGAATTGCATCAACATCCCGAACAACTGAATTCAGGGAAGTCTGGAGAGTTGTCAAGGCAGCTTCCATTCTAGCCTGTGACTCTTGCATTTTGGCATTGTGAGCCATCTCTTCTATAAATTCCATTAGCTTTGCGACAAACTCAGGAGGGGCTGTTTCAGTAGCTGGTTGAGGATGAGGTTGAGCTGGTTCAACATTCGGCTGAGGTCTTATCCAAATACCATGCAACCTTTTCAATTGCATCTGGTTTACAATTGATTCTCCAAAGATTAGAGTGGTCTTAGACGATTCTTCATTAACAAGTGATACCTTGAAGTGTTTCAGAATCTTGGTAATCAGTTGAGGATAAGGCAGCACAAGCTTACTCTGTGAAGCCTCCAACATGTGCCTTAGCACAATCCATGTCCAGCTCATCCATAGCAGTAGTATATCCAACTTCTGGACTACTGTAACACCCCATT
>NC_021165.2:45020170-45028536 GCF_000331145.2 Cicer arietinum
CGTGATGTTCAGAGGAAGGAGATGGAAATTTGGAAATTTCCTTCCTTTCTTTTTCTTTCCTTTGTTTTTCCTTTCTTCCTTTTTCCTTCCTTCCTTTATATACTATTTTCTTTTCCTTTTCCTTCCTTCTAGTTTTCCTTTCTTTTTCCCTCCAAACAAACATATATAAATATAATAAATATAACTTAACAAATATCTCAAAATCTAGATATTTATTAAATTACCGTTTCACCCGAAACGCCTTAAATTAACCGTAAAGTATTTTCCGCAGTTAAATTCAATTTATTTATCGACGAGAAATTCTAATTGGCATCGAAATATCTTTTTGATTATAAAACTCCAAAATATTATTAACTTTGGCTTAAAAGCCTCCGAGCCAAAATCCAAAATATACCAAAAATACATAAAAGGGTACTTTAAAATTATGGGTCTTACATTACTCCCCCCCTAAAATTAGTTTCGTCCTCGAAACTATGCATCGATAAATAACTCTGGGTGTTGTTCCCTCATCTTGCTCTCCAGTTCCCAAGTCGCATCTCCAGTAATTGGGTTCCAGATCACCTTGACCAACGAAACATCCTTGGTCCTCAACCGCTTAATCTTCCTGTCATCAATTCTCACGGGTGGTACTTCGAACGACAGGTTATCCTTTAGCTGGATTGTGTCTGGTTCGATCACGTGAGATGGATCTGCGAGATATTTCCTCAACTGCGACACATGAAACACGTCATGGATATTGGACAGTATCGGAGGTAATGCAATCCGATAAGCAACCGGCCCAATTCGTGCAGAAATCTGATATGGTCCAATGAATTTCGGAGTCAACTTCTTCGATTTCAAGGCTCTACCTACTCCAGTAGTAGGTGTGACTCTCAGAAATACATGGTCACCCTGTTCGAATTCCAAAAGTCTGCGACGCTTGTCCGCGTAACTCTTCTGGCGATCTTGTGAAGTCTTCATTTTCTCCTTGATCTTCCTTACTTTAGCTGTGGTCTGTTGCACCATCTCTGGTCCGACAATCATATTCTCACCGTCTTTATACCAACACAAGGGCGTTTGACACTTGCGCCCATATAAAGCTTCATATGGTGCCATTCCAATACTTGCGTGGAAACTATTGTTGTAAGTGAACTCAATCAACGGAAGTACATCATCCCAACTTCCCCTATCATCTAATACACATGCCATCAACAGATCTTCCAAGGACTGATTCGTCCTTTCAGTCTGTCCGTCCGTTTGTGGATGGTAAGCCGAACTCAATCGTAGCTTCGTTCCCAACACTTCGTGCAATGCTCCCCAAAAATGCGATGTGAACTTCGGATCACGGTCTGATACAATGCTCGATGGTACCCCGTGTAACCTCACAATTTCAGCAATGTAGATCTCCGTTAGCTGATCTACCTTATAGGTGGTCCTTACCGGCAAAAAGTGAGCAGATTTAGTTAGTCGATCCACTATCACCCATATGGAATCATTCTTCCTCCTTGTCTTTGGTAATCCGATTATAAAATCCATGGAAATGCTGTCCCACTTCCATTCAGGTATATCTAAAGGTTGCAACATTCCAGCAGGTCGCTGATGTTCCACCTTCGCTTTCTGACAAGTTAGACAAGTGGATACATATTCCGCCACATGTTTCTTCATTCCTGGCCACCAATAATTCTGCCTCAAATCCTGATACATCTTTGTTGCTCCAGGATGAATACTCAGCTTACTCTTATGTGCCTCTTCTAAAATCGTTTTCCGCATAGCTGTAATTTCTGGCACACAAATCCTACCATTACACCGCAAAACATTATCTGCCCCAATCTTGAACTCAGTCGTCTTGAACTCAGGTCCTTAACAGCAGTATGCCTGTCAAACGATTCTTCCCATCCTTCGTCAGCAATGTCAGCATCAGAACTGCCATCTATAGATGTTCCATGAAAGGGCAATCCTGACAAAGTAGAAAAATATTTAAAGGACATAGATATCCTTTTCCCTTTAACCTGAGCTTTGAAACTGTCTTCAGTTAGCTTGAATGTTGAGTAGAATTCCCTTATTAACCTTGGATAACTATCAAGAGTAGAGGAGAGAAAGCACTCAAGACCGTGATATCTTAAGTGGTCTTGGAAAGTGAAACCTTCTACATCAAAATAGGCAAAATCCAGAGTCCGACCCTCATGGATTTTCCTTTTAAGAAAGTCTGATGGTATAGTAACTTCTACATCTTTATCCTTGGATGCATGAGCTTTCTTAGGTGGGGGTGAAGAAACTGGTTTCTTCTTCTTCTGAGAAATTTCTTTCATGGCGTCAGCCAAAAGCTTCTCAGTGGGTGGCTCCTTTCTCTTTTTGGGTTTCTCTTGATTAACAGCAGGTGCCTTGCCTTTATCCTTGGCAAGAATCTTATGAGTTGGAATGGGAACCCTTTTGGTTAATGTAGGTGGAGGTGAAGGGGTTCACCCACTTGACGATGATGATGGTGAGGGAATTCTGATTTGTGTTTGCTTAACTGGTGCCATAAGTGTAAGTTGAAGTTTGTTTGAATGAAGATGGTAAATCAAGAACGATTTCAGAAACAGAGAGATGAAGCAGACAAAAAAATTTGTGAAATCTGGAGAAATGAAGTGAAGAAATCGATTGGTAACTGTTCCTATTTAAACCCTTTGATGCGTCAATCGATTGCCCAATCGATTATGTTACCATTGTTGGGTAATGTCAATCGATTTAGTAATTATTGCATTCAACGGCTAGTAAAGGAGAGTCACAACGGTCATATTGTAAATCGATTCCCAAATCGATTTCCAGATTTACTTAATCGATGTCCAAATCGATTTCTTTAAAGCTTGAAATGTGAACTAGTCGATTTCCCAATCGACGCTCGGGCAGGGTAATTTTTTTTTCTGAACTTTGAAGTATGGGGCCAATACAATCGATTCCCAAATCGATTTTGTAAACTATAAACCATGCTGGTAATCGATTACCCAATCGATTTAACTGGAAAACACTGTAAGCACCAAAAGTGTCTTGTGAAAGGGTTCAAAGATCAGACCTCACTAGGATCAATGATCCCTAGTTTCACCCTTATATGCAGAAAACTTTCTCTTGGTAAAGCTTTGGTGAAGATGTCAGCGAGCTGTTCAGCTGTGTTAACATATTCAAACTTAATGATCCCATTTTGAAAGTGATCCCTTATAAAATGATGTCTTACTTCAATGTGCTTGGTCCTGGAGTGCATCACTGGATTCTTAGTAATACTTATTGCACTTGTGTTATCACACATAATAGGTACTGTTCCCAAGTTAACACCAAAATCCAATAAGTGCTGTTTCATCCAAAGAATCTGAGCACAGCAGCTCCCAGCTGCAATGTATTCAGCTTCAGCAGTTGATAAAGCAATGCTAGTCTGTTTCTTGCTAAACCACGACACAAGAGAGTTTCCAAGTAAATGACAAGTTCCATAAGTGCTTTTCCTGTCTAGTTTGCATCCGACAAAGTCTGAATCTGAGTAACCAACTAAGGTACAGGTTGATCCCTTAGGATACCACAAGCCTAGACTCTTAGTTCCTACTAGATATCTGAAAATCCTCTTAACTGCACTAAGGTGAGACTCTTTAGGATTTGATTGGTATCTTGCACACATACAAACACTGAACATGATGTCAGGCATGCTTGTTGTAAGATAGAGCAATGATTCTATCATACCCCAAAACCTAGTAACATCTACAGGTTTACCTTTCTCATCTCTGTCTAAGTAATTTCCTTGACTCATGGGAGTATCAATGGACTTAAGGTTTTCAAAACTAAATTTCTTTATCAAATCATTACAGTATTTAGTTTGACTAATGAAAATGCCTTGCTTGCTTTGGTTAATTTGAAATCCCAAGAAATAAGATAGTTCACCCATCATTGACATTTCAAATTTACCTTTCATTAAATTTTCAAAATCTTTGCACAACTTATTGTTTGTAGATCCAAATATTATGTCATCAACATACACTTGGACCAGCAAGATATCATTTCCAGTACTCTTAGTGAAAAGGGTCTTGTCAACATTTCCTCTTGAAAAGTTTTGTTGAATAAGGAAATTGCTGAGCTTCTCATACCAAGCTCTTGGAGCTTGTTTCAACCCATAGAGAGCCTTTGATAGCTTATACACATGATTAGGAAAATCAAGATTTTCAAAACCAGGTGTTTGGCTAACAAAAACATCCTCTTGAAGGTGACCATTGAGAAAGGCACTTTTCACATCCATTTGATAAAGATTAAAGTCCATTATACAAGCATAAGCCATTAAAATTCTTATGGCTTCTAGTCTAGCTACTGGGGCATAGGTTTCATCAAAATCTATTCCTTCCTATTGACTATAACCCTTGGCTACTAGTCTAGCTTTGTTTCTGGTTATAACTCCATTCTCATCCAACTTGTTTCTGAACACCCATCTGGTTCCTATGATGTGCTTACCTTCTGGTTTAGGTACTAAACTCCACACCTTGTTTCTCTCAAACTGGTTTAACTCCTCTTGCATAGCAAGTATCCACTCACTATCTAACAGGGCTTCCTTAATGTTCTTAGGTTCAATCTGAGATACAAAGGCTGTAAAGTTACAAAACTGACTAAGGCTTCTCCTAGTTGCAACACCTTTAGAGATATCGCCTATAATGTTGTCTAAAGGGTGGTTTCTGTTGAACTTCCATTCCTTAGGCAACTCACAGGTTTCTATAGGTTCTACAAGGTCTGATCTAGTTGGAGGGTCAGCTATAGGTTGTTCTAGTGGTTCAGATTCTACAACATCATCCAAAATGTCAATAACCTTAGAAGGAGTTTTGTTCAAGTTTTCTGTAAAAGATTCATCAAACTTTACATGAACTGACTCTTCTATGGTTTTTGTTCTTTTGTTGTAGATTCTATAGGCCTTACTAGTTTGGGAATATCCTAAAAAGATACCTTCATCTGCCTTAGGGTCAAACTTTCCTAGGTGTTCTTTGCCATTGTTCAAAACAAAGCACTTACAACCAAAGATTCTAAAGTAGGAAAGGTTTGGTTAGCAAATTTTTTAAAAGTTGAGAATGCATCACTCTTGTGAGCCAGAAAATATGTCCATGTGAACCTGGAATAGTCATCTACCAACACATATCCATAAAGGTTACCTCCAAAGCTCTTCACTTGAGCAGGTCCAAAAAGGTCCATGTGTACTAATTGCAAAACCCTATTGGTTTTGACCATATCTATAGAGGGAAAGGAAGTTTTAACTAGTTTGCTTCTATAGAGGGAAAGGAAGTTTTAACTAGTTTGCAAAACCCTATTGCAAAACCCTATTCTCTCACAGGAGTCACAAAGTCTATCCTTAGTAAACTTCTTGTTAGGGAGACCTATAACTAGCTGTTTGCTAACCAGTCTATTCAAATGATCTATATGAATATGCGCTATACGTTTATGCCATAACCAAGTCTCATCTGAATTAGATAACAAACAACATATAGTACTTGGCAAAGAATTAAAATCTAACATATAAATGTTATTAATTCTATCACCAACTAACTTTATGTGTTTGTCATCTTTATGCTCAATAATACAAGATTGTGATGAAAAACTTACCTGGAAGCCTTTATCACATAGCTGGCTTATACTCAGCAAATTGTGTTTTAGCCCTTCTACATACAAGACATTTTTGATTACTGCAGTTGACTCATTGCCTATGTCACCAATTCCAATAATCTTTCCTCCATTGTTGTCACCATATTTGACAAAACCTCCTTCCTTTAATGTCAAGGACAGGAATTTGGATTTGTCTCCTGTCATGTGCTTTGAGCATCCGCTATCTAAATACCATGAATGCTTAGTGGATGTCAAGCACACCTGCAACACACAATCAGAATTTTATTTTAGGTCGCCAATTTAAATTGGGTCCTGGAAGGTTAGTGTCAAAAATTTGTTTCTTTGCTATCCAAACTTGATTCCATCCTCTATTGGCTAGTTTTTTAAATTTGTACTGCAGTTGACTCATTGCCTATGTCACCAATTCCAATAATCTTTCCTCTATTGTTGTCACCATATTTGACAAAACCTCCTTCCTTTAATGTCAAGGACAGGAATTTGGATTTGTCTCCTGTCATGTGCTTTGAGCATCTGCTATCTAAATACCAAGAATGCTTAGTGGATGTCAAGCACACCTGCAACACACAATCATAATTTTATTTTAGGTCCCCAATTTAAATTGGGTCCTGGAAGGTTAGTGTCAAAAATTTGTTTCTTTGCTATCCAAACTTGCTTCCATCCTCTATTGGCTAATTTTTTAAATTTGCAATTTGAAACAAAATGTCCCTTTCTGCAACAGAAATGATATTTACCATCAAAGGATGAATGTTTGTTTGGTTTAGTAAAGATGTCATACATACTCTTTGAAATAACAGATTTCTGACCATGTTTGACATTTCTGGTTTGCATATAACCAATACCATATCTAGTGTTATTCCTTTTAACATGCATATTGGGTATATATCCTAAAACAGATTTTTCATTAACATGTCTTTGGCTGCTAAGTATGACATTCAGTTTATCTTCACTACTAGCAAACTTCAATAAATCAGATTTTAATGATGCAACATTTTTTTCAAGTTCAATGCATTTTGCAGATTTGTCATGTGAATCCTTTTTCAGTTGTTCATACAAATTTTCAATTTCTTTATGATCATTTTTCATTTGCTCAAGCATTTTCTTTATACTTATCAACTGTTTAATAGAATTCACATACTCATCATGCAGTTCATTGAAAGCTTCTTGCAGTTCATCATAAGATGGATTAGATTGTGAACTAACCTCATTTTCTGAGTCGGTATTTGCCATAAGACATAGATTTGCTTCTTCTTCATCTGAAGAGGCAGAGGATTCTTCGTTGTCATTCCATGCAACATATGTTTTTCTGGTTTTGGTAGCTGGTTCCTTGCCTTTAGTTTTTGTAGCTCTATTTTTGTTCTGCAACTTGTAACACTCAGACTTTATGTGACCTGTTTTACCACACTCACAACAGGTGATTGTCTTGTTGTCACTAGTCTTAGAACTGGATGGCTTTCTGAATTTGTTGTCTTTCTTTTTCAGAAATTTCTTAAACATTTTGACAAGTAAACCAATCTCAGGCTCTTCATCAATTTCACTGCTTGATTCATCTGAGCAACTGTCTTGTTTAGTTTTTGATTGATGCGTTTGGGCTTTCAAAGACAGTCCTTTCTTTTTCCTGCTATCTTACTCTGACTCATCTAGTCTATGCAACTCCATTTCGTGCTCTCTAAGCTTTCCAAACAGTGTTGCAGTGGTCATTTTTGCCAGATCTTTCGATTCAGCAATAACAGTTATTTTGGGCTGCCATTCTCTTGTTAAACACCTCATGATCCTTCCAATTTGCTGTTCATTTTACACCTGTTTTCCCAGGGCATGAAGGTTGTTTATAACGTGTGTAAACCTAGTCTGTAGATCACTTATAGATTCATCTTTCTTCATGCTAAACAATTCGTATTCGTGCATGAGTGTATTTACACGAGCTCTTTTCACGTCTGTGGTGCCTTCATGTGTTTCCTGAAGAATGTCCCACATTTCCTTTGCTGATTTACAGCATACAAGATTAACAATTAAAAGTAAAAAGATAAGGGATAGAATGCACCAAGGTTTATCCTGGTTCAACTGTCAATATGACAGCCTACATCCAGTCTTGACAATCCAACTGGATTTCAGCTTTTTCTTCAATAAAAAGAATTGAGACTTGTTTACAGATTGTCCAGTTTCCTCGAAACCTATCTATCTAACTCAGACTCTTTCCTATTGCTTAACCCCTGTGACTTGCCCAATCGATTACTCAATCGATTTATTCAATCAGTTGTTTGTCTTTGTGATTTGCACAGTCGATGTGCCAATCGATTAGCATACAAATAAGGTTGCCTCTGACTTGCACAATTTTTATTACTGATTGTGCCAGTCGATTGCCTAATCGATTGTGTAACCACAAACTACATGTTTCCTTACAACCCTTTTACGAAATCGATTGCCTAATCGATTTGTTCAGTAGATTTTCAACTTTTGTTGATTTCTTGAGTTCCAAGCAAATTGTCTCAAGTATGTAGGGTGGAGTTGTTGTACCTGAAATCTTGCTCAGTTAAAATGTTAGATTTATCATATGATGTATGAACATTGTATGTTTGTTAATAATGTCAAAATTAGGATTAAGAGGACTAAAGTCCAATATCCAATAGGCGTGTTTGTGTCATTGGATGAACATCTAGGTCATTTTCATCCTTCCTTGGCTTATTCTTGTCCAATTAGAGTTTTTAACCAATCTTGTGCATCCAATAGGTGTGTTTATGTCATTGGATGAACATCTAGGTCATTTTCATCCT
>NC_021165.2:45028549-45076054 GCF_000331145.2 Cicer arietinum
CAATAATACACATAATCAATTTGGCCACATACTAAGAGTTCCATGTGATTTCAATTTTTTGTTTCAATCGATTTGCCAATCGATTGTGTTTAAAACAGGAACTTAGCTAATTTCATGTTAATCGAAGTGCCAATCGATTTGGTAGTATTTTTCTGAAAAGTTCTTATCAGTTGTTTAGTTCAATCGATTTCCTAATCGATTGATACCAAACTTAACATGATTGAATTTCTCACAATAGATTGTCCAATCGATTGTGTTTGTCACAGGTCATGTTACTTTTGAAATATTATTTAAGCAATCGATTTGTCAATCGATTAGCCTAGTAAATGTATTGTCCCTGTGACTTGCCCAATCGATTTGTTTCAATCAGTTTTTACTTTGTGATTTGCACAGTCGATGTGCCAATCGATTAGCATGCAAATCAGGTTGCCACTGACTTGCACAATTTTTATTTATGATTGTGCCAGTCGATTGCCTAATCGATTGTGTAACCACAAACAATATGTTTCCTTACAACCCTTTTACGAAATCGATTTCCTAATCGATTTATTCAGTAGATTTTCCACTTTTGTTGATTTCTTGAGTTCCAAGCAATTGTCTCAAGTATGTAGGGTTGAATTGTTGTTCCTGAAATCTTGCTCAGTTAAAATGTTAGATTTATCATATGATGTATGAACATTGTATGTTTGTTAATTATGTCAAAATTAGGATTAAGAGGACTAAAGTCCAACACTTTACGTGGGTTAGTTGAAAAAGAATCTGATGTCGATTCTAGTTTTGAAGAGACATTTTTGGACTAGTTTATTATTCATTAATTTTTATTTACTTGTAATGAATGTCTTTTGACACTTAAGATCTGGACTGTTATTTGTAGGACTGCTTGTTAAGATTTGGACTGCTGTTTTTAGGACTGCTTATTACTTATTTGAATTGCTTGTTACTTATTTGGACTGCGCTTGTTAAGATTTGAACTGCTGTTTTTAGGACTGCTTTTTACTTTTAGGATTGTTGTTTCTTAGTTACTTATTTAGGACTGCTTGTTACTTATTTGGACTGCTTTCTTTTGGACTTCTTGTTATTTGGACTGCTTGTTACTTTTAGGACTGTTGTTTTTTAGGACTGTTGTTTCTTAGTTACTTATTTAGGACTATTGTTTCTTAGTTACTTATTTAGGACTGCTTGTTACTTATTTGGACTGCTTTTTTTAGGACTGCTTGTTACTTTTAGGACTGTTGTTTTTTTAGGAATATTGTTTCTTAGTTACTTATTTAGGTCTGCTTGTTACTTATTTGGACTGCTGTTTTTAGGACTGCTTGTTACTCATTTTGGATTTTGAATAATAATTCTCGATGTTATTTCTTCTATTTGATTGTAGAAAAATGAACACAGGGAATGGTTTTCGGCTTGATGTTCAAGCTAAGTCCAACAATGACTTAATGCGGCAATATAGAGTCAAGTTAGAAAATGCTAAATCTATAAAAGAAAGCAATCAAAAGGTAGACCAATTGCAGCAATCATTGGAAGCTGGGAATTCAATTTAAACACAACATAAAATTGTTGAGAAGAACAAAGGGGTTGGTCAAAATAATAATATAAAGAGACAGCTTTGGTCTACAAAGGCTCATTGCCTTCAAGGTTTAATAGAATCACAAGTCTCTAAGAAAACTGATGAGCAAAACAAAACGCTTTCTCAAAATGATAATCTTCAGAAGCAACTAAAGTCAACAATGGCTACTCAAGGTTCAACAGAATCACAAGTCTCTGAGAAAATTGGTGACAAAAATAAAAAATTATGTCAGAATAGTAATCTTAAGAAGCAACTGAACTGTACAATGGCTCCTAAAGTTCAAGCTCCAACAGAATCAAAAGTCAATAAGAAAATTGGGGAAAAAAACAAAGGACTCCATCAAAACAATAACCTTAAGAGGCAAGTCAGCTCTACCATGGGAAATCAAGTTCAAGGATCAACAATACATAAACAAGCCTGTAAGAAGAAGAAAAAAAAATATTCCAAAATGTCCAGCTATGTCACTTGTCAAATATCTCAATAAGGAACAACATGGAGTAGAGGATTTAGGAGATGAAGATATAGAAGAAAATGAAATGGAGGAGGGTATCAACTATGAAAGTAAGGGAACCAATGGTATATATATTTTTGTTGAGTATATATTGGACATAAAAATTTGCAACTTTTTTTTTACTTTTTTAATTACTATTATGTGGTTTATTGTCAGGATTAATAAAAAAATGAGGAAAGACTATATGTCGGAAAATTCATTCACGAGAATTCAAAGATAGACAAGAGATCATCTTGAATGAAGAAGGACAACCGATTGGGCCTGATGAAAAGACAGTTTCCTGAACTTAGTAGTTTTTTGGGGATAATCACAAGAAGTTCAGATTTGTGTCCTTTCACTTTCAATAATTGGAAGGCTTTGATTAGGACTTGGAAGGATCTAAATATATATCATGTGTGGGATTATCTAAATGTACTTACTTTTTTAATTTGAATGTATGAGTTAACATACTTTTATAAATATAGATCCTAATATGTTTCTTTTATTTTTGCAGCAAAAATAGATCATTCCAGAGAAAGGAAGGAAAGTTATATTTGCTATTTTAAATGATGCTTGGAGAAGATACAAATGTTTTCTTAAAAAGGAGCATTTTATTAAGTACAAAACCACGCGCGAGCGATTAAAAAATCATCCTCATGAGGTACCAGAAGAAGACTTTAAGAACTTATTGGAATATTGGAAAGAAGAATGCAGTCAAGTAAGATATAATTACTTGTTGTATATAGTTGTTGTCACATTTGTAATTTTATAAAAAAAGTTGTGAATGAATATAGGAAATCAGTCATCAAAATGCTCAAAATATAGCTCAGCTGAAATACATACACCGAATGACGAATAAAGGCTTTGCAATTATAAGAGAAAAAATGGTATTCTTTTTTCAAACATTGTAAGTGAATATTTAATTATGTTACTTAAATAAAATTCTCATTTTTTTTTCTTGGTTTAGTGTCAACATAATGAAGGTAAAGAGCCTCCCACTCAAGCTGAAATGTTTATTGCTACTTGACAAAGTAAGAAAGGAAAGGAGTTGGATCAAGAAACCAATCTTGCAATTGTAAGTTTAACATAATGTGTTATTTATTTACTATTATTTATGTATACAATTATTCATTTAATATTATTATTTGTGCTAGATAAAGCTTCAAGACTTGATTGAAAAAGATGGACAGTCATCTTTAGAAGTCTTTCAGAGTGTTTGTGGCAAAGAAAAACCTGAGAGATTTCGTTGTCATGGAAGAACTTCAACACCAACTCTCTTGAAAAAAAATTAAGAAATTGCAAAACTTAAAAGAAAACACGTTGAGGAGATAAAATAGTTTAATGATAAGATACAAGAGATAGAGGAGAAACAACGTAAGGAAATGGAAGTAATGGAAAATTTTAGCGTATTCTAAAGATAATGTTGAACCCAAACACTGTAGGATTGAATATAGATGCTTTAGCAACTTTTTTTATCAACTTCAGCTGATGCTAACAGTACTCTACGTTCTTCTACATCAACACATGCTCTTAATAATAATGAAGTAAGACTAAACTATATATACGGTTAGAAATATTATTGTTAGAATTATATATATAGTATTTTTAGAACTATATTACTATTAGAAATTGTACTGTTAGAACTATAATGATATTATACATTTAGTTTTATTTACTGTTAGAAATAGGTACCTTTAGAATTAGTACTGTTAGAACTATATTACTTTAATAAATTGCTACTGTTATATTTATATATATTTCATTCTTCTTCTATATGTTAATGTTGATTGCTACTAACTTATGTTTGAATCAGTACTGTTAGAAATAGTTGTCTATTAGAAATAGTTGTTACTTTCTCAATGAATAAATATAATAACATTGATTCTGCATGTAGTGTGTTGAAAGTGGTCTCTTTGTTTTGAAGTATACTTTACATTTAAAATAATTCATTTGGAAATGATTATGTATTGCTCTCCCATCCATGTGTCCTGGTTTGACTTTACAATCACATTTATAGACTTTAACATTTTCTCATTTACTCATTATTTTACTTATTGAATATATTATTTTTTATTTGTAGATGAATGATGGTGATACCAATGATGAATTTCAACATTTGGAAGCACAAGATGAAGAGATAGATGATGATACTTAAGTTTTCTTTGTGTATTTTTTTTTATAGATAAGGAATTTTATTTTTGTTATTTTGGTTGTCTCTTTATCTCTAGAATATACATTAAAGAAATTGAATCACTGCAAATATATCGTATGAATGATCAAGAGTTACAACGCCTCACCTATTTTGTTTGTTTGTTTGACACATTGTTAACATAGACATAACATATATATGACAATTAACTTTAACTATATATAGTATTACAAACTTTTATACTATTGCAATTGTTACATTTTAAATTTATTATAGTATATTACAATAATTTTATATTATCGCAATTGTTATATTTTTAAATTTATTATATTATTATAATAATAATGTTTTACTAAAATTATTTTTCTAAATTACAATAATTTAAGATTTTTTTTTAAAGAAGTTATTTTTTGCAACGGTTTTAAAGCGTTGTCGTAACTTAATTGAAAAAGGAATCTATAAGAACGGTTTTAATTTGGCAACATCATAACACCATTGTCGTTGTCAATTTGAAAAACCCTTATGTTAGAGGTAGCTACCAATACGCTTTTTAAAAAAGCGTTTTTGTTTCAAAAAAAAAATCTTTGCGTAAGAGAAAGACAACGTCTTGGCTCCCCACGGACAGAAAACCGTTCTCATAGATTACGACAACGGATTTTTTACGTTAAACAACGGTTTTTATGCGTTGCAGTAGGACAAATTTTTTGTAGTGAAATGGAATTATCAGTGTCAATAACCCTTGTTGTTTTTTTTTTAATTTACTTAACGAAATTCATATTTGAAATAAAAAGGTTTGAATTTTGAAAGTTTTCACTTACCTTGGAAATTTAATGTTTATTATATTACATAAAATGATATTTGAGAATTATTTTGTTTAAAGAAAAAATATTACTATAAAAATCAAGGTGTTACATATCTCAAATCAAGTTGTGTCCGAAGATATTTGAGAAATGTTTTATTTCCTCATCAATGGACATATATATTTTTATAAAACCTCTTGCTGAAGATAGATTCCATTTTTTAAAGAAGAATTAAAAAAATTACTTTATAAAATATTCACTTTGCGTTTGATTGATCAAATGATAATACATTTTATTTTGTCTTTGAAAAGAGCAGAACATTGTACTACTTACTTCTGGTTCAGAGGATCACACATCTCATTGTTGATCATTTGGTAATGAAAATCATTATTTTATTTGCTTCCTCGAGTGACATGTTATGTGCCTGGTGCCTGGCATTATGGTAAATGATACAGCTTCTCGCATGTTGAATCATCAGTTCTTTTTTATGTTGAAATTTTTTTCTCGAGGTACTGCACATTTTTTTTATTGATTATTGTGTTGTTTCACTATTTGTAACTTAGTAACCAAGTTTATAAACTTCCCATTCTGTAACTCAATTTTCATCCATGAACTTCATTTTCTCGTTCTACACGCTTTGAAACCTTAAACATTACTTGTTCTTTAAGAAATGTTATGCATTTGATGATGAACTTCAAATCTTCTTGCACTTTTCCAACATGTATCTTCCTTCTTTGGGATAAACTGTTAACGGCGGGGAGCTCCATGTTGATTTTCTTGAGTTGGCAGAACTTGATTTCAACTTCATCAATGAGTTCAACGACATGCATGGGTTGGTACAATTTCTTTTATTTGGAAGAACATCCAATCTATGATGAACTAGTCAAAAAGTTTTGCCGGTTTGCTACCATCCATGACAACAACGTAACAAGTATTGTTTTGGGAAGATGGGTTCTCATCAACACTTTAATCAACATACTAGAATATGGACTCAAGTTAAAACATGGTTGGGAAACCACAAAATTGGATATGCATTTTGGTTGGGAAGCCACTAGAACATGGTTGGGAAGCCACTTGCTTCTATTTTTTCTAAAATGGATATGCGTTTTGGTTATTTGTCAATTGACAACGGATGAAGGAGTAGAACACAAGAAAATTTTTAAGATTCATAGTGGTCAGTTGCGGATCCAAAAACTTCCTTTGATGGAGGCAATCTAATAGTATATATATATATATAAATATATATACCAAAGAAAAATATTATTATAATAATTAAATAAACTAAAAATATATGAGAGGTTTTACAAATTATAATTGTTCTCTATAAGATTTTATATTCTAAAATGTGCAAAAAAGAAAAAGTATAACTTTAACTTGTGTGAATATATTCAACAAAGAGAAAATGTGTGTGAGTTGGGTTTTAAACTTTTAATGGACCTATAACTAGAAGGTTTTACGGACTTAAAATAAAGTATTTTTTTTTTATTTATAAAAAAGGCTTTTTATTTTCCTATGGTTGCAAGAGCCTCCATTGCCAACATAGTGGATCCACCCTTGATAGTGGCCATTATAAGTACTTAGTCATGCCTTATGGGTTGACAAATGCTCCTGCTATTTTTTCAGTCTCTCATGAACCAGATTTTTCAACCCTTTTAGGAAAATCTATTATCATTTTCTTTGATGGCATTCGAAATTACACCCAATCCATCTATCTCTTACTTTTCATACCATTAGAGACACCAACTTATTTTTAGATAGAAGTAAATGTCAACTTTCTACAACTTGTGTGGAGCATTTGGGACATTTATCACCTTAGAGGAAATATCCACTAATCCCGAAAAAAATTTAGTTGTGAAAGATTGGCCACTACCTAAAACTTATAAACAATTGAGATGTTTTTTAGGTCTTGTTAGGTATCACAGGAGGTTTATGAAAGATTTTGAAAATATTACACAACCATTGACAATGTTATTAAAGAAAGATAACTTTCAATGGTCAGTCGAAGCTAAAAGTGCCTTTGCTAATTTGAAAATGATCTTGATATCAATTCATGTCCTCACATTACCTAATTTTAATAAGAAGTTTATTGTTGAAACTAATGCTTCACGCAATGGTATTGGAGCAGTGTGGTGGGAGACACTTTGTGACACTCTAAACCCCAAAATAATATATAGTAATTTATAGTAGATTTTTTGTTTTTGATACATTGGCAGCGGATAAAGAAGATATGTTTTCAAGGAAATAAAAAACCTTTATAATAAATTTAAGATATCACATTTCTTAAAATTCAAAAGAAACACTTTAAACTTTTTTCTCTTATAAAAAGGTGCAATCTCCATAACATTGATTTAACTAAAATTTCTTAATTTAATTCTAAAAACTTACTAGTACTTATAAGATTTTCATACAAAAAGTCATTTATAATAAAAAGTAAAAGTAAAAGTAAAATACAATCTACAACTCTTGTTCCCGGTATCACCTATTAGAGCGGGGTTTCTCCCAACTTGAACTTCAAGACTCATTAACCTGTAATAATTGCGATTTCGCAAAGACAGGGCAAAGCCAGTCAAACACAAACAACGAATGAAGTGAGTTTTGAAATCATGTTAATAGTATAATATAAGTAAGAAAACATGCAGTTAATCATAAATAAACTATATCATTATCCAAGCATTCTTCAAGGAAAAATATCACATTATAAAGTCAAAACCACTCAAAGAAAATCAATACATTTCACTATAACATCAAATCATCTAAGATAAATTATTGTCGCACACGATACCTATTAATCATAGCAAAACAATCACAAGAAAATGCAATGATATGCATGATCTTAGACTCTACTTCACAATGTGGTACCATTCTAACTCTGAAGTACTTGATTAAGAGACTTTATATTATGCCACCATCCCAGTGGACGAACAATTCAAATTGGCTATGCTCTCATAGATCCCTTCAACTCAACCCAAGACATATATACGTGACAATCGAGGTAAACATGTTTTGTATGGTAGCTCCCTACATTTGGAGTGCTACCTCCAAGTCACCTAGGAATTCCCCACCTGAATACCTCTAAGGTCTAACAATCTTGCCTTAAGGCTCAACAGCAGAGCGCCACGATCAGACTCATTCAGTTGTACTTCCCCGAATTCAGTAGGCTTGTCATGCCCTACCTATTTGATGACAAAATAATCTCTAGTTCAAAAATTCCCAATATTTATTTTCTCCACTCGTTGGCCTATGATAGTCCATTAAGACCGTAATCTCAAACACAAATTGGAATCACAACTATTTTATCAACTACGAGGATACTTCAATATTCTCATCACAAATTCACAACATCACTATCATTAATCATATGTCATCACATAAACTCATCACAAATTTATAACATCACTATTATTAATTATACACCATCCTAATCACATAAACTTATCAAAATGAATTAATCTTTTATTATCACATCACATAAACTCATCTAATCAAACATATACATAAAATTCATTCGACACTCAATATCACAACAATATCAAATAACAAACATGAAACAAAATTAAATCAAGCAACACCTTATAAATATTTATATTCCACATTTTATTCTCACAATTTTTATATTTGCACATTAATTAATTTATCCCTCAAAGGGCTATAATGCCGTACGTAGCTAGCCCCAGATGAATTGTTGGAAAATACGGTTTTCCCGTTCATCTCACAAGGCTACTCCAAATCGTTGTTTCATGAATTCAAACACTTTTTCAACCGCAACTGTAGACCGACAACGTACAACGAGCGAATTTGAATAAACGAATAGTTCACAAAATCGTCGAGATGCAACTGATAAATTATACGAAGCATAAAAATAAATATTAAATAATTAATAATAATTTTAGGAGTAAAAATGGAATCAAAACGACGAGAAAAATTGCAGAAAAAGTCTCACTGACTCGTCGGAGCGTTGGAAGGGTATGGCGTCAACTTCATCGAAAAATGCAAATGGGTAGTGCTTCTTGAAGGTTTCGATGAGAGGAATCCAAAAACGATACCAGTTTTTTGAGACGACAAACGTGGTGATCGGAATCGGCCCAAAACAACCTGACCAAGGAAAGAAACACATTTGTTTCTGACGAAACGGAGCCACGATCGATAAAATTGACACTAAATATGGATTCAGAGGCTGATTTTGTGTGGGATAGAGGTTGAGATCAATTCAAATGACAAAGAATTGGTGGGAGTAAATTTGAGAGAAAAAGAGTTTGCTGCAATTTGGCTGCCATTAGTCTGATTTTTGTTTTTTATTTTTTTAATTGCAGATAGCAGATGTACAAGTACAAGAGTAAAAATGTAAGGCCCAACACAAGATAGTCTAGTCTGAGGTAGAAATAAGAGTGTAATGAGCAACTCACATGTGTAGGAATGAAAATCCATAATAGTCCAAATTAATATGGAGAAGTAGAAAATATGGGTGTAAACAATCCTGTCCAAAATCCATTTTCTAGTATTTCTAAAAGCCTTTAATAAATAAGTAATTTATTTTACTTTTCTAGAAATGTTTTCTCCAAAACACTCATTTTAACACAATATTATTTATCCTTAACATAGATAAATCTAATTTTAACCAAAACTCTCATTCAAAATAATAACTATAAGTATTACTATAGTATTTTTCAAAATAATTACATAAAAATACATCATCTTTATAGAATATTCGAAAGAATAAAATAAATAAATATAACCTCAACAATTTGTATTAATTACAAAATCAAAATAAATAGGTATAAAATCATCATACCATAACAACTGTATAAAAATAAAGAAACTCAATATCAATATTACTAATACCTCAAGTGTGGTGGTGGAAAATAAATGGTTGAGTATGCTCTGTGTGGAATTTGAAAATCATTAGTGTTAAATGAGTATTAAAAATGAGAAATCTTTTCATATCTGCATTTACTTAATTATTGTGGTGGAAAGATACAGAGTATGCTCATGCATTTCATAGTACATGGTGACCGCGATGGGGCCATAGTGATAGTGGTGACCGTGATGGACCACGATATGATGTCATGTGATTTGTCGGTTCATCTTATCCTTACGGGGATTATCGCGTCGTGCTAATATGTGAGAGATTACACTCTAGAATGTGCGGATCTGTGAGCGATTGCACTCTAGAAAACGGTGTAAGTCCTGTGATAGGTGACACTTAGTAAATCGTGCGGGCCTATGATTGGTGGCACCTTGATAATTAGTACAAGCCATGTGATAGGCGGTACAATTATGATTTACGCCCGTTCGAGGAGGGTTTTTGTTGGAATTCCAGAATTCATGCATTTTGGCATATACGCATTGCATTAGGGTGCTTGGCACGCGAGTCATGTTTGATATAATGTTATGATTGCGTGTGTATACTCAGTTGTTGTTGTGGTTGTGCCTTAATTGCTAAGTGTGATTATTTTGGATTTGTTGTAAGTGTTGATTGATTGCGAAACCTTTTCGAAACGTTTTGAAACTGAATTCTGCATTTTTTCTGCATTGTATTCGAATACAATGAGGTTGTAGTCGAATACAAACATCCTGCTTTGGCTACTGACTTCTGAATTGCATATGTATTCGGCTACAAGGATGTTGTAGTCGAATACAGTTGTGTTGATTTTGCTACTGACTTCTGAAACAACACTGTATTCGAATACAAAGATGCTGTATTCGAATACGACAGTGCAGTTTGGTCAAAAACTTCATTTATTCAACTTGTTTATGCATGTTTGACATATAAAAACCCTTTCAAGGAGTATGATAAGATGAAATGTTATTTTGTGCACTTAAAAATTTAAATGTTATGTGATATTTTTTAATTTCGATTGGTGACCTTTACAATTATTGTGGAAATCTAGGCTTTTCCCTCAGATGAGAACTAGGATCGTCCTATCGGGTAGAACTTTAGAGATGGACACGTAGTAAGACATATCTGACTGGTGTTGTGTCGGAAGGATCTTACGGGGCGTATGGAGATCACCCGGGTTGTATAGTATTTTGAAGCATGATCAGATTAGATGGTTGTATAGGAGATAAATGTCTTGTTTTCGTGAATGTATTCATTTTAATTTGGAAGACTGTATCTATACCTCATATTGTCAGCTAGACTTTTATTTTGATTGGTCCATGTACTACTTTTTGATGTGACGTGGGGAAGTTAAAATTCTTGGGGCAATGCTTTTGTATAGGTGTCCGCCGAGAATACCCTAGGGGTATAAGCTATGTCTGATAGGCCTCATAGCTCCGGTGTATCTTGATGTTTAAATACTTTGAAATTTTATTTCAAAAACTATTCAGCTGCTTTTAAATATTGTCGACTTTTTTCGTGGTGTTACGACTTAAATATTTTATCCAAATTTATTCCTTCTAATATTTGAAATTCGATGTTTGTTTTTTTTTTATTTTATTTAAAAAGACGGGCTGTTACAATTGTGGTATCAGAGCTTTTGGTTATAGATTGTAGGTTGGGAGTCGTTATCTGATCATGCGTCGGGGTAATTTGTCTGAGTTGTCAGATCAGGGGTAGTTATTATGTGTTGATGTAGTTAGAAGTTAGTTTTGGAATTATTTGAAGTGGTGTTAAGACTCTTTTTGATGATGGTTTTATAGGAAAACCATGCCGCCAAGAAGGAATGAAGCTTCAAGAGTCAATGTCAATATGGATGACCAAATGGTGGAAGCTATGAATAACATGGTTGCTTCTGTTGCCGCCCAGACTGCTGCAAAGACTCGAAGAGATCTAAAAAAGAGGGAAAAAGAGATATGTGTTGCTGAGTCAAGAGGATTAGAAGATTTTCGTCGTTACAATCCTCCCAAGTTTAAGGGTGATGAGAATTCAGAGAAAGCGGATCAGTGGATCCAAGAAGTGGAAAAGATCTTCGAGATGATTAACTATTTGGCAGGAGTGAAGGTCAATTATGCCACTTATCTGCTATTAGGGGATGCTGAGTATTGGTTGAGGAGTACAAGGTTGTTAATGAGATCAGCTCACGAGGAAGTGAACTGGGAATCATTCAAAAGGAAGTTTTTAGACAAATACTTCCCGCTGAGTACCAGGACTAAACTGGGTGATGATTTTCTAAAACTTCATCAAGGGAACATGACCATGGGTGAATATGCCGCTAAGTTTGAATCCTTGTCAAGGCATTTCAGGTTTTTCCGTGAAGAGATTGATGAACCATTCATGTGTCATCGTTTACAAGACGGGCTAAAGTATGAGATTCAAGACTCTGTCTTACCCTTGGGAATTCAACGTTTCCAAGTCCTTGTGGAAAAATGTAGAGAAGTTGAGGATATGAAAAATAAGAGGGCTAACCGAGGAGGGAGTTTTAATTCAGGAGGGCCTAGTCGGGTGAATTATCAAAACAACAAGGGAAAAGAAGTTGCTAAACCTTATAGTCGACCACAAAATAACAACGGGGGGCAGAATCGCTCGGGGAACCAGAATTTCGGAAGGGAATTGGGACAAGGGATTCAATGTTTCCGATGTGGGAAAGAGAGACATTATGCTAATATTTGTACCTCTAGGGGACTTACTTGCTACAACTGCCAGAAGCCAGGGCATATTACAAGGGATTGCACGGCTCCGAAGATAGAACCAGTTGTGAATGTAACTAGGGCTACTCGTCCTACTACTAGAGGACGTGTTTATTGTGTGAGTACTGTAGCTGGATCTCCATCTAGCAATCGAATTCAACGTGACTGTGAGATTGCAGGTAACACTCTAACTGCACTTTTTGATTCAGGGGCAACCCATTCCTTCATTGTTATGGACTGCGTGAATCGTTTGAAGTTATCTGTATATGCTTTGCCTTTTGATTTGGTTGTTTCCACACCTGCTAAAACTTTGATAGTAAATTTTGCATGTTTACATTGTCAAATAACTATCCATAATAGGGATTTCTTGGTTAATTTGATTTGTTTACCTCTACAATCACTCAAGATCATTCTTGGTATGGACAGCTTAATAAGGCAACTGTTTAAGAATCGTTATCTTTTGCCACGCATCGATGATTTGATGGATCAGTTGAGAGGAGTCGCGGTATTTTCGAAGATTGACTTAAAGTCGGGTTACCATCAGATTCGAGTAAGGGAAGGAGTTATTCAGAAAACTGCTTTCAGAACCCGTTACGAACATTATGAATATGTTGTTATGCCGTTTGGAGTTACCAATGCACCATCAATGTTTATGGACTACATGAACATAATCTTTAGTCCATTCCTAGATAAATTTGTTGTGGTGTTCATTGATGATATATTAATTTATTCGAGGACTAAGGAAGAACATGGAGAATATTTGCGCCAAGTTCTTGAAATTTTACGTGAGAAGCAACTATATGCCAATTTGTCGAAGTGTGAGTTTTGGCTAGAAGAAGTGAATTTATTAGGACATGTGATAACCAAGGAAGGAATCGTTGTGGATCCGGCAAAGATTGAGACAATTCTTGCTTGGAAACAGCCTCAGATTGTCACTGATATACGAAGTTTCGTAGGACTGGCAGGGTACTACAGGAGGTTTATTGAAGGTTTTGCTAAGATTGTAGCTCTATTGACGCAACTTACTAGAAATGATCAATCATTCGCATGGACGGAGAAGTGTGAGGAAAACTTTCAGTTGCTAAAGAAAAAGTTGACAACCTCACTAGTATTGGTATTCTCACAATCAGAAGAACCATATGAAGTTTACTATGATGCTCTCACCAAGGTTTGGGATATGTTTTGATGCAACACAAGAAAGTTGTAGCTTATGCCTCAAGGCAATTGAAGATTCATGAAAGAAATTATCCTACTCATGACTTGGAGCTTACTGTTGTAGTTTTTGCATTGAAGATCTGTAGGCATTATTTATATGGATGCATGTTCACAGTGTTCAGTGACCATAAGAGTTTGAAATATTTGTTTGATCAGAAGGAATTGAACATGAGTCAGCAACGATGGATGGAAACTCTCAAGGATTTTGATTTCACATTGCAGTACCACCCTTGGAAGGACAATGTAGTGGCTAATGCGTTGAGTAGAAGAAGTGTGTCAGTATCTTAAACAGTGATGGCTAGACAACAAGAGTTGTGGGAAGCTTTTAGAGACCTCTACTTGAACGTAGAGTTTGCACCAAGAATTTTGAAATTTGGAATGATTAAGATTTCGAGTGGACTACTTGAAGACATTGTGAATTCTCAAGATGACGTCTTAATTCAAGAGAAGAGGAACCTGATAGTGCAAGGGAAGACGACTGAGTTTAAGATCGGACCAGATAATATTTTGAGATGTAATGGTAGGATTTGTGTACCCGAAATTACAGATATGAGGAAAACAATTTTAGAAGAGGCTCATAAGAGTAAATTGAGTATTCATCCTGGAGCAACAAAGATGTATCAGGATTTGAGACAGAATTATTGGTGGTCAGGAATGAAGAGACATGTAGCGGAGTATGTATCAACTTGTTTAACTTGTTAGAAAAGCGAAGGTGGAACATTAGTGACCTGCTCGAATGTTGCAACCTTTAGATATACCTGAATGGAAGTGGGACAACATTTCCATGAATTTTATAACTGGATTGTCGAAAACAAGGAGAAAGAATGATTCTATTTGGGTGATAGTGGATCGATTAACTAAATCCGCACACTTTTTACCAGTAAAGACCATCTATAAGGTGGATAAGCTAACCGAGATCTACAAGCTAACCGAGATCTACATTGCTGAGATTGTGACATTACACGGAGTACCGTCGAGTATCGTGTCAGACAGTGACCCAAAGTTCACATCATATTTTTGGGGAGCATTGCATGAAGCGTTGGGAACGAAACTAAGATTGAGATCAGCTTAGCATCCAACAACGGACGGACAGACTGAGAGGACCAATCAGTCCTTGGAAGATCTTTTGAGAGCATGTGTATTAGATGATAGAGGAAGTTGGGATGATCTACTTCCGTTGGTTGAATTTACCTACAACAATAGTTTCCACGCAAGTATTGGAATGGCATCGTATGAGGCTTTATATGGGAGCAAGTGTCAAACACCTTTGTGTTGGTATAAGGACGGTGAAAGTATGATTGTAGGATCGGAGATGGTACAACAGACTATTGATAAGGTAAAGAAGATAAAGGAGAAAATGAAGACTTCACAAGATCGTCAGAAGAGTTATGCGGACAAGAGTCACAGACTTTTAGAATTTGAACAGGGTGACCATGTATTTCTAAGAATCACGCCTACGACTGGAGTTGGTAGAGCCTTGAAATCGAAGAAATTGACCTCGAAATTCGTTGGACCATATCTTGCAAATCCGTCTCATGTGATCGAATCAGACACAATTCAACTGAAGGATAACTTGTCATTTGAAGTATTACTTGTAAGAATTGATGACAGGAAGATTAAGCGGTTGAGGAACAAGGATGTTTCGTTGGTCAATGTGATTTGGAACCCAATTACTAGAGATGCGACTTGGGAACTGGAGAGCAAGATGCGAGAACAACACCTTGAGTTTTTTATTGACGCGTAGTTTTGAGGACGAAACTAATTTTAGGGGGTAGTAATGTAAGACCCATAGTTTTAAATTCTAATTTATGTATGTTGGTGTATTTTGGTATTGAATGTGAGGCTTTTTAGCCAAGTTATTGATATTTTGTGAGTTTAATTCCCAAAAATATCATTTGATGCCCCAATTAAAATTATTCGTTGATAAATAAATTAGATTAAGTACGATGGATCTTTTGTCGAATAATATCTCGGCATAATTTAATACCAGGCAGATTTGTTAAAAATATATCGGGTTGTTGAAAATTTTATCTATCAATTGAGTTGCGATGAGAGTAGATATTTTTATCAAAATGGTTTGAGAGGTGATGTGGAAACGATGAATTTTATAAATATCGGGATATTTAGATATTGCTTTGGTTTAATTAATATATATATATATATATATATATATATATATATATATGGAAAAGAAAAGGAAAGAAAGAAAAACATAAAAAAGAAAAGGAAAAGAAAGAAAACAGAAGAAAGAAAAAGGAAAGAAAACAGAACGTCTTTTTCCTCTCCTTGCCTCGCGAACTCCATCTTTTCTTCCTTTTCCCTTCTTTTTCGTTTGCTTCCTTTTTGTTCAAGAAAAGAAACCCCAGACTTTGTGGGTGAGAAACCAAGGATTTCTCAGCTCCATTCTTCCTCCCTGATCGAAAACGAAGGAAACTGGGTTAGGGGTTTTCAAAACCATCAAACACAAACCTCCACATTTCTTCTAGATCTAAGCTTTATTTCGCGAAGAGATAGAAGGGAAAGTTGCTCATTTGAAGCTAGTGAACAAACTTTGGAAGCGACAACGCGAGCGGAGATTTTGTCTGAATTGATTGCGGTATTGTAATCGCTCGTTAAAGCTACCGTTAAGGTAAGAGCTCCTTCCAAATTTTTAGCTTGCATATAGGATGTTATATGTGTATTTGTGGAGTTGGAATTTTGTGAAATGGATGTGTGATTTTGTGAAATGGGAATTTAATTCATTAATGTGTGTTTTGATGAAATTAAATTTTGATGTGTTTGAGGTGTGGTTTGTGAAAAATTCATTTGGCGTAATTTATGTTTGAAAGTGGGAAATATTTGGGTGATTCATGATTGAGATTGGCGTGATTTTTGTGGTATTTGAATTGATCGAATTTAATGTAAATTGTGGATTAAATTTGATTTGTGGTGGTGGAAAATAAATGTTTGAGTATGCTCTGTATGGAATTTGAAAATTATTAGTGTTAAATGAGTATTAAAAATTGGGAATCTTTTCATATCTGCATTCATTAATGATTATGGTGGAAATAGTCAGAGTATGCTCATGCATTTCATAGTACATGGTGACCACGATGGGGCCATGGTGATAGTGGTGACCATGATGGACCATGAGATGATGCCATGTGATTTGTTGGTTCATCTTATTCTTACGAGGATTATCGCGTCGTGTTGATCTCTGAGAGATTACACTCTAGAATGTGTTGATATATGAGCGATTGCACTCTAGAAAACGGTGTAACGCCTGTGATAGGCGACACTTAGTAAATTGTGCGGGCCTATGATGGGTGGCACCTTGATAATTAGTACAAGCCCTGTGATACGCGGTACAATTATGATTTACACCCCTTCGAGGAGGGTTTTTGTTGGAATTTCGAAATTCATGCATTTTGGCATATACGCATTGCATTAGGGTGCTTGGCACGCGAGTCATGTTTGATATAATGTTATGATTGTGTGTGTATACTCAGTTGTTGTTGTGGTTGTACCTTAATTGCTAAGTGTGATTGTTTTGAATTTGCTGTAAGTGTTGATTGATTGCGAAACCTTTTCGAAATGTTTCGAAACTGAATTATGCATTTTTTCTGCATTGTATTCGAATACAATGAGGTTGTAGTCGAATACAAACATCCTAATTTGGCTACTGACTTCTGAAACAACACTGTATTCGAACACAAAGATGTTGTATTCGAATACGACAGTGCAATTTGGTCCAAAACTTCATTTTTTCAACTTATTTATGCATGTTTGACATATGAAAACCCTTTCAAGGAGTATGATAAGATGAAAGGTTATTTTGTGCACTTAAAAATTTAAATGCTATGTGATATTTGTTAATTTCGGTTGGTGATCTTTACAATTATTGTGGAAATTTGGGTTTTTCCCTCAGATGAGAACCAGGATCGTCCTATCGAGTAGTACCTTAGAGATGAACACGTAGTTAGACATATCTGACCGGTGTTGTGTCGGAAGGATCTTGCGGGGCGCATGGAGATCACCCGGGTTGTATAGTTTTTTGAAGCACGATTAGATTAGATGATTGTATATGGGATAGATGTCTTGCTTTCGTGGATGTATTTATTTCAATTTTGAAGACTATACTTATACCTCATATTGTCAGCTAGACTTTTATTTTGTTGGGTCCGTGTACTACTTTTTGATGTGACGTGGGGGAGTTAAAATTCTTGGGGCAGTGCTTTTGTACAAGTGTCTGCCGATAATACCCAGGGTATGAGCTATGTTTGATAGGTTTTATAGCGTCGGTATATTTTGATGTTTAAATACTTGGGAATTTTTTTCAAAAACTATTCTGCTGCTTTTAAATATTGTTGACTTTTGTCGTGATGTTACGACTTAAATATTTTATCCAAAGGTATTCCTTTGAATATTTGAAATTCAATTTTTGTTTTTTGTTTTTTATTTTAAAAAAAATGGGATGTTACAATTTTAATATTATTATTATTATTATTATTATTATTAATATTATTATTATTATTATTATTATTATTATTATTATTATTATTATTATTATTATTATTATTATTATTATTATTATTATTATTATTATTTTATAAATCAACACAACCTCCACACAATTGTCTCATAAAAATCATAACTTTAATCTTCTAAAAGAAATAACTATAACAACAATTTTCAACACATTTATTGTTTCTAGAAAAATTATTATTTTTAACATCAATAAGGTTTCTACAAATTTCTTCAACTCAAACTATCACAACATAAAATTTTAACCAAATAAAGATTGAGTTTGTAGCCAATAATTACTTCTATTGATTAAAATACGATCTATTCTTTATAACGACTTTTACCGGATGAAAAATAATTTTTGACATAAATAAACATTTTCTCTAATCAAAATAGGTTTTTATATCAATATCATAAGAAAATCAAGAACATTTCTAAGAAAATAAATTGCATATCACAATTTTATTTTTAAACTAAAAAAATAATTTCTTACACAATAATAATAATAGTAATTATAACAATAATAATAATGATAATAATGATAGTAATAATAATAATAATAATAATAATAATAATAATAATAATAATATCAAACACCATTTTCAAAACTATCCATCGCCATAAAGGCATTTACTAAAAAACTAGTTTTTTGATCGGTAACGACAGTAACAAGTTTATCGTAAAAATTAATATTTAATTTATAAACATAAATTTTGTATAAAAAATCATCGTTTCAAATTTAAATATTTTATCAAATTGAATTAGAGAAAGAAAGTAAAAGTATTAATAGATTATACTAATAAGTCAAGTTTAAAGGTAGAGGTGACATACTAAAATTTGAATGGAGTAGAAGCAAGTTCCTTGCACAACCCGTTGACGACCGATACATTTTTTTTTCCGCCTCTATTTTCTTTCCTTTTCTTCACCTAAGTCTTTGTTTTTCTTTTCTTCTTGTTAACCTAACCTAATAACCATAAAGATTTATATGGCTTGGGCGCTTGACAAATCTAAAATATCTTTATTATTTTTGTTTTCTAAAAATAGTTAAATATTATTATAAGTATTATTATAAATATATTTTTCAAATACTTACCAAAATATTCAGTCAAATTAAATAAATCATGTCATACACATATATACTTTTCAAAAATAATAATTGAATAAAAACTATAATAATAACAACCACGTTATAAATTATTAAAATATATATATATATCACGCATTACTTACAATAATAAAAAAATATGGGTTTTACATTTGGTATAACGGGAAAACACTTGATAGGTTGTAGGTGGACTTTATGATTTCTTTTGGAAAAAATCTTGCGGAGAAGATGATATTTCAGAATCATATGAATCGACATATAGACATTGCATTAGAGTGTTTGATGTATGAGTTGTGTTTGATACTATGAAATTTATATTTGAAATATAAAGGTTTAAGTTTTGAAAGTTTTCACTTATCTCATAAATGTAGTGTTAATTAACTTATTAGGAAGGATTTTTATAAATGTTTTGTTTAAAGAAAAAAATTGTTGTAAAAATTAGGGTGTTGTGTGTGAATCGTATTGTTTCTACTATTATTCCTCCACCTTCTAAAGTGTCTTCCAATCCAGTTAAGATCCCTGAAACCATTTTAGCTTACAAAATGGTAAAAATGGGGAGAGTAGCAGCCACCAAAGTCATAGTGCAGTGGTAAGACACACCTCAAAATTTGGTTACTTAGGAGTTTCATTATGACTTGTCGCGCAAGTTCCAGATTTTAACCTAATAAAGTACAAATCATTTCACAATCAGTAAAATTTCCTTTCTTCATTTTTCTTCTCTTTATTTTTGTGCATTCTACGACCAACTTTCTAAACATAATAGGTCTTGAGTGAACAAGGTATTATCGGTTTAGTGCCTATTATCCAAAGTAATTATTGTTACATATTAAAAATATCATTTGTACAAGACAATAAGAGCAAAAATGATGTGATTCTTATTATTATTTCTCCCTACCAAATATCATCTTTGAATTCCAAGGATATAGGAAAGGAGATTATACTTAGAGAAGTTAAAGTTCTCTATCATTCAAATAAGTTACTAAATCATTGTATTCATAAGAAATCATGAAACCACTATTAGGATTAACTAATATCATAACCACAAATCATACTCTTGGAATTTTTATCACCTTCACATGTAATTAGTTAATCCTAACATCAATACTACATACATAATAAATTTCTACTATATCAATTACCCTAATCACTACAACGGTTTAAAAAAAAATAGTATAAACCATTCAATGTGTTGTTGATTTCACCCAGACTACAATGAAAAAACAATATTTCTTCCGAGGAATCATCTTGTTTTGTTGATTTCTTGCTGATTCTTCTTTATTAGTCTTCAAGTTGTACCAAAGGAATATTGTTCTGGAGGAAATGTTGTTTGTTGAGGTTATAGTAGAGGAGGAAATGTTGTTTGTTGAAATGGTAGTAGAGGAATCCTGAACTTTTTCAATCCTTGGAGGAATGTTGTGTAAGACCCATAATTTTAAAGTAAACTTTATGTACTTTTGTGTATTTTGGATTTTGGCTCGGAGACGTTTTAGCCAAAGTTAATAATATTCTAGAGTTTATATGATCAAAAAGATATTTTGATGCCGATTAGAATTACTTGTCGATAAATAAATTAAATTAACTGCGGTGAATCTTTTACGGAGAATTTAATGCGTTATGGGTGAAATGGTAAATTAACAAATATCTAGATATTTTGAGATATTTGTTAATTATAATTAATACATATATATATATATATATATATATTTATATGTTTGTGTGGAGGGAATAGAGAAGGAAATAGAAAGAAAAGAAAAGGATATAAAAAGGAAAGAAGGAAAAAGAAAGAAAAGAAATAGAAAGGAAGGAAAAAGGAAAGAAAGAAAATCCAGAATTTCCATCTTCTTCCTCTGCTGTCTACGCGAAACCCATTTCTTCTTCTTCTTGGTTTTGCTTTCTTTTTCGTTCCTTTTCTTCAAGATTAGAAACCCAAGGTTTGGTGAGTGTGAGAGAGAAGATTACTCAACTTCATTCTTCTTGTTTGATTCGAAAACGAAGAAAAACGGTGTTAGGGATTTCAAAACCGTTAAACACAAATCTTCCCGTTTCATCTAGATCTAAGCTTCGTTTCGCAAAGGGATAGAAGGGAAAGTTTCTCACCACCACACTACGGTGCTAGTGGACTAACTTGGAAGCGACGTCGCGAGCGGAGATTTTACCGGTTTTACTCGCGGTACCGTGTTCGCACGTTAAAGCTAACGTTAAGGTAAGGGCTCCTTCCAAACTTCTAGTTTGCATTTAGGGACTTATCTGTGGTTGTGTGGAAAGGAATTTTGTTAGGGTTAGAGTGTTGATTTGGGGGAAATGAATCTAAGGCTTTATGGGTAAAATCTTAGAGTTAGGTTTTAGTTATATTGATGGATGTTTCGTGGAAAATGAACTTAACTCATTTGTGTATGATTATGAGTAAATGAAATTTGATGTGTTTGAGTGTTATGTTATGTTGATTTGTGTTCGTCGTATTTGACGTGTTCTAAGTTAATACCGATGAAATTTGATGTGTTTTGGTGTGGATTGTGAATTGAATTTGATAATATGTTTGAGTTGGCTTTGTTGTGGAATTTGAAAACCATTAGAGTTAAACGAGTATTAAAAATGAGGAATCTTTTGATATCTCGGTTTACTTAATGTTTTGTTTTGAAAATCGTTTAAGTTAAATGAGTATTAAGAATGGGGAATCTCTTAATGTCTTATTTACTTAATGTTTTGTTTTGAAAATCGTTTAAGTTAAATGAGTATTAAGAATGGGGAATCTCTTAATGTCTTGTTTACTTAATGTTATTTTGGAAAATCTTTTAAGTTAAATGAGTATTAAGAATGGGGAATCTCTTAATGTCTTGTTTACTTAATGTTTGTTTTGGAAAATCGTTTAAGTTAAATGAGTATTAAGAATGGGGAATCTCTTAATGTCTTGTTTACTTAATGTGTGTTTGTGAAAATCGTTAAGTTAAACGAGTATTAAGAATGGGGAATCTCTTAATGTCTACGTTAACTTAATGTGGTCGTGAAAATCGTTTAAGTTAAACGAGTATTAAGAATGGGGAATCTCTTAATGTCTACGTTAACTTAATGTGGTCGTGAAAATCGTTTAAGTTAAACGAGTATTAAGAATGGGGAATCTCTTAATGTCTACGTTTACTTAATGTTATCGTGAAAATCGTTTAAGTTAAACGAGTATTAAGAATGGGGAATCTCTTAATGTCTACGTTTACTTAATGTTGTCGTGAAAATCGTTTAAGTTAAACGAGTATTAAGAATGGGGAATCTCTTAATGTCTACGTTTACTTAATGTTGTCGTGAAAATCGTTTAAGTTAAACGAGTATTAAGAATGGGGAATCTCTTAATGTCTACGTTTACTTAATGTTGTCGTGAAAATCGTTTAAGTTAAACGAGTATTAAGAATGGGGAATCTCTTAATGTCTACGTTTACTTAATGAGGATAAGCAGGGAAATCGATTTCCCAATCGATTGGATGAGTTGCAGGAACTTCACTATTTTAACCTAATCGATTTGCTAATCGATTGTATAAATATGTCTTTCAAAATCTTTTAAGAAATCGATTTGGAAATCGATTGGCCTTATCACAGGAACTCAACAAAACTGACAAAATCGATTTGGCAATCGATTTGGTAACACAGGAACTCAGCAAAACTGACAAAATCGATTTGACAATCGATTTGGCAACACAGGAACTTAGCAAAAACTACCAAATCGATTTGGCAATCGATTGGCTCAGTAGAAATCCTTATTTTGAGTTAGATAATCGATTGCTCAATTGATTTATCAATGCTTTGGTCAGTTATGTATTACTTGATGGTTTGAGAACTTCATTTTGATTTCATTTTTAATTGGCAAGCATTATATGAACTTTTAGCATATGAGAAATCCTTTTAAGGTGCATGCTTAGTTGAAAGGTTGTTTTGTGCATTTAAAACTTAAATGTTATGTGTTATCTGTTAATTTCGGTTGGTGACCCTTTACAACTATTGTGGAAATCTGGGCTTTTCCCTCAGATGAGAGCCAGGATGATCCTGCCGGTTCGTACCATACGGATGGGAATGCTTGACTGGAGCTATGTTAGGAGGATCTCACGGGGCGCGTGGAGATCACTCAGGGTGTATAGTTATAGTTTTTTTTGAAGAATGATCAGATTAGGATGACATAGACGGAACTTATGTTTTTTTTGGATTACGTTACCTTGAACTAGAAAACTATATATTTACTTATATTGTCAGCCTGACATGTTATTTTCGGTGGGTTACATGTACCACTTTTTGATGTGTAAATATTTTGGATTTATAATTTGAGAAACTTTTCCGCTGCTTGTAAATTATAATGACTCAATTATTTATCCAAAGGTATTTTCCTTAATTATTCATTGTTTCATGACTTTGTTTTGAAAAAAAAAATACACCCTCGCTTTGAAAATCGGGGTGTTACATGTTGCATTTGAGAAATGCTCGATCTTCATCATTGACTTTTCTTCATACTCTTAATGATCAACTTTTATTTCCTTGTAGACGGTTGATGACCAGAGCCATTTGTTCTATCATTAAATATGTGATTTAGCTTCTTATTCAGAAGATGACTTCACATAGTAATGTGAACAGTAATGTTATTGTATGGTTTTGACCTGAGCTTCATAACCTTGATCAACATAACTGTCTTCTAAGTTATCACATGCTCGTTCATTAGTGAACCTAGTCATTTGTTCATTAGCACTAAGTCACAACTGCTTATGTTGTTAATGTCGGAGAGTCAATAACATAAAGTCTTGCTATATCTTAGACTAATTTGAACAAAGAGTTAAAAATATTAAAATAGCATATGACGTTGCTTTAACTAACATTGTCATTACAAACTCACACATCCTAATCAAGGAAATGTAGGTCATAGTGAGCTTACAAACAATCACGTAAATAGAAAAAAAAAGTTCAATTCCATTACCACTTAAAGATAAGGTAAATCGACAAGGAAATCCAGGATTTGAGATCTACTAACTAGAGAACAACATCCCAAAATTTGAGATCCACTAAAAGCTTTGTTTTTTTTTTTTTTTAATGTTATAGCTCGTTTTACAAAGGTTATAAAAAAAAGTATAATTGCTCATGCAATCCTTTAATTTAATTTTATGTCACACTTCAGTTTTTTATCTTTTTTTTCTTTCTCGATTTAGTATTTTATTTAATTTTTTTAAGTAACAACTTGATCCTTTATATCTTAAAATGTCAACAATGTTATCTCCTTTCTTTACAAAAACTTAGAGAATTCATCAAAACCTTCATACAAAACCATCAAATTCAATATCAATTTCAAGAAAACTCATATATTCATCAAATGTATATATCAAATATTCAAATAAACTCATATTTCCATCTCCAACAACATCAAAATCATCAAATAAAGAATGAAAATATGAGTTTATTTGAAGACTTGAGTTATAAATTTGATGAAATTTTCATTATATTGAAGATGATAATTAATTTTATGAGTTTTATTTGAAAATTTTGTAAAAAAATGATAACATTGTTGGCATTTTAATACATAGAGGATCAACTTGTTACTTAAAATTAAATAAAAGACTAAATCGAAAAGAAAAAAAAAAGAGAAAAATGACTGATGTTTTACTTGAAATTAAGTTAAGGGACCGCATGAACAATTATTTCTAAAAAGAAGGATAGCAACATGTGTTCTTAGAAAAGATGAATCTAGTAAGAAACTAGACTAAAATGTTTATAGAGGTGTGATAACCTTTCTACTTCACCTGCCAACTTCAAGGTTGGATATTCTCGTTATTGTGTACTTATGTGCTAGGTTTCAACCTAATTCTAGATAATCACATATTATTGTTGTTACTAAAATATATCGTTATTTGAAAGGGAATACTAATCTTGCTTTGCTTTATAAGAAATCAATTGATTACAAATAGTAGGTTTTTGTGATGTTGACTATGCTGGAGAAAGAGTTAAAATAAAAAAACACCAATAATAATTTCAATTTAGAGAAAAAATATGATATCATGGTAAAACAAGCATCAAGGAACAATTGTCTTATCCACTGCAAAAGCAAAAGTAAAATATATCTCAGAAACTAGTTGTAGCACAAAATTGATATGAATGAAATACAAATTTGAAGATTACTAGATGAACAAGAGTAATAATCATTACGACTACTCATTTTGTTGACCCACCAACGATGTTCGAAGTTCCCGTTCAACCACAACAAGAAGTGGAGGGTGACACTACTTAACTTAACTTCTTAATGTATTGATTGTTGCCATTTGATGGAAATCTCGTTTCATCAATGAGCCAAGCGAAAGTTTGGTGTAAGGGTGGAGCACAATAAAACCCAATCTCGGGTGGTGGTCTACTTTGTAGGAACCAAGTTGATTTTATACTTAGAGTTTTGATGATAACAAACGTATTTTATGAGAACAATATATTTGACTTCAAAGAGTGTGAAAGAAAATTCATGTATTTGAAGAAAATCTAAACTAAGACTTGATTCAAATTTATAATTGAAGAAAATCTAAAATAAGATTTGATTCAAATTTAAAATTGAGGAAAATTTAAAATAAGATTTGATTCAAATTTAAAATTGAGGAAAATCTAAAATAAGATTTGATTCAAATTTATAATTGATGAAAATCTAAAATTAGATTTGATTCATATTTATAATCTTTGACTAAGTTGAGAAGAAGATATAATCAAGATTTGAATAATATTTGAAGAAGATTTGAAGAATATTTTATCAACATTTGAAGAAGATTTGATGAATATTTGAAGAAGATTTAATCAAGTTTTGAAGAAGATTTGATAAAGAATTGAAGAAGATTTGATTAAGGTTTATCTACAACAAAATACAAATGGAATTAATCTGAAGAATTTACAAACTCAATCTAAACAAAATAGGAACATAATCAATCTAAATAATAAACATTTCATTAGATCAAAGAAATAAAATTAACAAAATATATCAAATAACTCCTTAAATTAACTAATGAATAAAAGGTAAATAAGACTAAAAACAATAAAAAATATGCATATGATAAAGAGTCATAAAAAATAAATCCAAATATGAGAAAAGTATTATGTGTTTATTAAAAATTGCACAAGAAATATACATATATAAAATAAAATGAATGAATTTCTAGAAGATAGTTTAGCGACTTAAATCAACATTATGGCTTATTTAGTATAAACATATTCAAAATATAATATAGATGTGATCATTGTTTTTCTTGCACACTACAATATTAAGGTAATTCAGAAAGAAAATGTAAGAACAAATAAGAATGAAGAACATCATGAGATGATGTTTCTATATATAATTCAAGGTATAAGTAAGAAGATAATAGTTACAGTTGTAGAAATCAATATTCACCATAATATAAATGAAATTAAAAAAATCGCCACAATTTAAAAAAAAATAATAGTATACTACTATATTTATTTACTACATCATTATTTAATAGTAAAGATCATGATCATAAGTCACCCAAACAAAATATTATCACCTTCACATGCAACATATAAGATCATTGTTATTTCATAAAAATTAAAATTTTAAGTAACATATAAGATTATCAGTCAAAATATAAATTTAGTTTTTCTCGATTTACCATACCACCAATTCTTGTTATTCTTTCTTCTTATGAAATGATGTCTTTATATATAATTGCAAGCATATGAAATTTACACATCTCCTTATTATATATTATTTGTACTATCATTATCAAGAATAGAAAAATTTATATAAAAAACAAGACTAATTGAGATTTTATCAAGTCACTTATAATTCATCTCTACCTCACCAATTATCACAACATAAACATTGGTTATATAATTTATTATGTGACCTTTTATATTTTTACTCCTGCACTACTATTTTGTTTAATCACAATTGTGATTATTCTTTCAAAATATTTTTGAAATAATATTTTTAATTTTACTATTTCAAGAACATATTCAAGTGGTATAAAAACATTCACACGAGAACATTGTCTCTTATTTTATTGCATAAAAAGTATATTTGGATGATATAAAAAAATAAATTATCTTTTATTTTTTTTCTTTTAAATTAATACTAAGATCAAATAAATTATATAGATTTCAATTTTCATCTCAATGTGTTGTCCTCCTAGAATTCAACCATATTTTGCAATTCTATATGGATGATTGTTATTAAATTATTTGTTATTCAACAACTATAGCACAAATCCTAATGATACTTGAAAATATTACTTTTAGCAATTCTTCATGAATGTTTTAATATTAATTCTTCATGAACTATATCACAAATGATTTTTATAAACAACTATAAAAAGTTATTCATAATTTCACCAATACTACATAAATGTTTTAATCTTAAATTTTTTTGTTCTTCAATAACTATATCTCAAATAATCTTCATAAATAATCATAAAAAAATTAATTATTTGAGCAATTCTTCAAAAATACTTTTAATTTTAAATTAATTTGAAATTTAACAAGAATAACAAAAAAAATATATAATTATTATATATAAATCAACAAAAATTATCAACAAAATATATATGCAAAAATAAAAAGTAATTGACATGAAAAAAATTAGTAAAAAGATATTGTGCGAATCATGAATTCTTTTTCATTTTTACTTTTGCAGTCTAACGATATACCCTCCAAGCAAATCCCATAAATGGATATATAGTAATTGCAACATCAATATTTACATGTATTCTTATTGACTTGTATTTTTATTGACTTGTAAATTGGAGTAAAAAAGAAACTAATAACATGTATTATAAAAATAAAAATAAAAATAATTTAAAATATAAAAATTAACATATTCTCGAATTAAAAAAAATAATACAATAAATACAACAAATATTATTTCATATAAAAAAAATCAACAAATAACATATATTCGTAAAAATACATAATAAATACAATATTCATTCGGAATTTTGATATGTATATCCTTCTTTTTTTTTTTAAATATCCTACTTTGAAAATTATATACGTGAATGTCCTATTTTTTTTTTTTAAAGTAGGAAGTTGTTCTCTGGGGAAGCGACCAGCTGAAGGGAAAATTTTGAAAACTCAAGAGAAGCGACTTGTAACTGAGTCATTTTTTTGAGTTATATTTTAATGTTTGTTTGTTATTAGAGTTATTAATTTAATTATTTAAAAAATAAAAATACTAATAATAAATTAAAATAAAATATATTAATAAATTATAAATAAATTTTATATTTTAATTATTATAATTAAAATGATTAAATTATATTATAAATTTTAAAAAAAGACATTAAAATTAAAAATAAAATACATCAAATTTGTTGCAAAAAAAAATTATAATAACAATTAAATAAAAAGAAATTTATATTAATAACATGAAAATAAAACGAAATACATTAAATTAACGATAAAAAAAAACATCATATTTGAGAGGAAAAAAAACATCAAATTTATATCAATGATGTGCACCTAAATGACCCCCAGTCCCACATATAGGATGTCGTCGAACTCGTCTAGCTCTCTGAACAAGTTGCGGTTCATCTGGTTCATCATCATTTTGATCATTTTCTTCAATGTAAGTTGTAGGTGGATTAGAACCACTGCCACCTGCTTCTATTAAATTTTGAGATTGAGGATTATACATTGAATCAAATACAGCATAAGCCGACTCAGGAGTTGCGCACTGAGTTCCAAACAAATTATAGTGAAACCCATGTTCTGTCAAATAACTGGGTGTTGGTATTTCTAGCACCGACGAAACGTAAATACTGAAATGGCGGTCAATCATAAAATGGAACTTCAGTAGCGACGTGTAGGTGAGGTGATGATAAAGACAATTCTGCTGTGTTTTGTTGTTGTGGGGTTGATTGGAAGGTTGATTGTACATGAGGATATGACGACGGTTGTAAACGGAGATCACAGAAATATTGTTCTACATATATAAATAATTTGGTGTGTTGTATAAACCAAATCATATATTATGTGCAATGATATAAAACACCTTGTACGATGTTAGACAACCTGGAGACTTTGAAATGGTTAGACAACATACCTCGACAAGATGGATTCAAGCATTCGATGGAGGTAGTTGTTGGGGTCAGATGACAACCAACCTTGTGGAGTCGATCAACGCATTATTAAAAGGCCCGCACAACTTTCCCATCACTGCTTTGGTTCAATCAACTTATTTTAAAACAGGAACATTGTTTCCAACCATGGGAAAACGACATGCATCAATTTTAGCTTCTGGTCAAGTATACACAGAAACTTGCATAAAATTTATGAAATTGGAAATAAGTAAATCCAATAGTCATAGGGTGGATAGTTTTGATCGAAGCAACCATACTTTCATGGTCCACGAGACAGTGGTTCCAAGAGAAGGGCGACCAATTGGTCATTTCAGTGTAAACCTTTCTAACAAGTGGTGCGATTGTGAGAAATATCAAGCTAAACATATGTCTTGTTCACATGTGATAGCAGCATGTTTTAGCATAAAATATAATTATTGGAGCCTTATATCTGATATGTACAAGGTGGAAATGGTACTAAAAGTCTACGATAAAGCATTCCAATTCATATCAAACGAAGGATATTGGCCACAATATGAAGGTGTTAAGGTGTGTCACAATCCACTAATGCGGAGAGTCAAGAAAGGTCGCGCAAAGAGCAAACACATTAGAACATAAATGGACACTACAAAAAGAGTTTGAAGAAAATGGGGATTATGTCGGGTCTCTGGTCATACTAAAAAACATTGTCCAAATGTTGTTGACACATCTACTCAAATTTGATGTTTTTTTTTTGCAATTTATAATATAATTTAATCATTTTAATTTAATCATTTTAATTTAATCATTTTAATTATAATAATTTTTAATTATAATTATAATAATTATTTATTATAATAATAATAATTAAAATATAAAATATAAAATTTATTTATAATTTATTAATGTATTTTATTTTATTTTAATTTATTATTAGTATTTTTATTTTTAAAATAATTAAATTAATAACTCTAATAACAAACAAATGTTAAAATATAACAACAACAAAAAAATGACTCAGTTACAAGTCGCTTCCCTAAGAACGACCTTCTAGTAAGTTTTCAAAAATTTTCCTTCAGATGGTCGCTTCTCCGACCTCTTACTTTAAAAAAAAAAAAAAGAAATAGAACATTCTCATAAATAATAAATAATTTTAAAATAGAGTATTTTAAAAAAAAATAAAAAAATTTGTCAAAATTCCTATTCATTCACAGTAATAAATACAATACTACAATATCCATTCGGTCTCTGCAATAAATGCATTCAAAAGAGATACTATATTCTAGTGTTTTGAACAGAACAATAATGAAGGTCAAATAAGCCACTCACGAAGTCTCTGCAACTTCTTCTCCCTATAAATATCCATCGAATCAATTAGGAAACTTACCAAACAAAACAAACCTACATAAATACCACTTTCTTGTTTACTTCTTCTGTCTCCTCTTTTCCGCACACACTTCAAAACAAAGGGACCAAGCAACCAGCCAACCCATCACTATGTTTTTCTTTCTCATTTTCGTCATAAACATACTCATACTCACAACATCATCATCATCATCAGATCTTCGACCTGGGTTTTACTCAAATACATGTCCGAATGCTGAAATCATTGTCAGAGATGTCATGAAAAAAGCCCTTATAAGAGAACCTAGAAGTGTTGCCTCTATTATGCGCTTTCAATTTCATGATTGCTTTGTTAATGTATGTATAATCTCTCTACTCTTATCACCAAAATTCAATCCACTTACTCCGTTTTATTATTATTATTATTATTATTATTATTATTATTATTATTATTATTATTATTATTATTATTATTATTATTATTATTATTATTATTATTATTATTATTATTACAGAAAAAAAAGGTTTTTTATTTGTTTGAATGAGTTTGTTGAATTTGTGAAGGGGTGTGATGCTTCTATGTTGCTTGATGATACACCAAGTATGCTTGGAGAGAAATTGGCCCTTTCGAATATAAATTCGCTTAGATCATTTGAAGTTGTTGATGAGGTTAAGGAGGCTCTAGAGAAGGCTTGTCCAGGAGTTGTTTCTTGTGCTGATATCATAATCATGGCTTCTAGAGATGCTGTAGCACTGGTTTGTATCTTTCAATTCTTTTTTTTTTCTTCTGACTTATCAATATGACTCTTCTAGAGTGATACTTTACTGAATTGTCACTTTTGAGTTATCTCAAACAATGGTTAATATTTTAATTTTGTTTGCTTATCATATACACGCGTAGTATTAATAATTGATTTATTCAACGATATTGTTTATTTTATCATTTACAGTGAATTGATTTTTGAGATATTAATTGTTAAGGAAGAAAGTCTATTACATGTAACTTTACCCTTGTAAATAAATGAATAAATAAAATGTCAGTGTTTTAAAAATTGAATCCATCGGTTTCGTCCCGATTCTACCCCTTTAAAGAAGTTGAACCATGACCCTTAGGTCTCGTCAGTCGGACATAGTTTCAGAACAGATGCAATGTAGATACAATATTGACACTGCAGATGCAATGCAATGCAAACATACTAATGAACTTGTATTGCAGACAGGAGGACCTGACTGGGAGGTGAGACTAGGAAGATTGGATAGCTTGACAGCTAGTCAAGATAACTCAAGCAATATCATGCCAAGTCCGAGATCCAATGCAACCACTCTCATCAATCTCTTCCAGAAATACAACCTCTCTGTCAAAGACCTTGTAGCACTCTCAGGATCTCACTCGATCGGCAAAGGTCGATGTTTTTCAATCATGTTCAGACTATACAATCAATCCGGTAGTGGAAAGCCTGATCCTGCCATTGATCCTGCTTTTAGAAATGAGCTTAACAAACTATGTCCACTAGATGTTGATCAAAATGTGACAGGGAACCTTGATTCAACTCCTGTGATTTTTGATAACCAATATTTCAAGGACTTGGTTGCTGGGAGAGGATTTCTCAACTCTGATCAAACACTTTACACTTTCCCTCAAACAAGAGAGTTTGTGAGTTTCTATAGTAGAGATCAAACTGAGTTTTTCAAAGCATTTGTAGAAGGGATGTTGAAAATGGGTGACTTGCAGTCCGATCAACCTGGCGAGGTTAGGAGGAATTGCAGAGTCGCCAATCCTCGTCCCGCTCATTTCTTTTCTGAACACAAGATGCAAAATCCATAAATCAATATAATTACATATGGTTGTAACCTAAGAGACTTTGATTAATAAGACGATAACTTCGAATTTTTGAAACAACAAATTTACAACAAAATAATAGTATTTGAAGGAACTCATCATCCCAATTCCATAAGCAATAATCTTTTGTTTTAATGTTCTCTACAAAAGGTATGTTATTAATGTTGCGAAACTTCGTTGGTGTTGCATTATTAATTTGACGTTTTATTAAGAAAAATATATAATAGCTACTAATTTACTAGGGAAAATAATTGAGCAGGAGAAAAAACTATGGAAAAACCAAAAGTTTTGGAAATGTAATTGTTGTTACGGTAAAAAGTGCATTGCGATGCACGTTTGACATTTGCTTTCGTTGAAATAAAAACCAAAAAATTTATATTCCCAAGGTGCAACTCAAGTGGTTGAGCAGGAATTTGAGAAGGATATTAGAGGTTGAAATCTTGACTTCTATTTCATGACTAAAATTAGTTAATTGCATAATCTCATGCTCCCATCAAAATGAAATAAAAATAAAATTTATAGTTAAAAAAATTAATATATTTAATTAAAATTAAAATAAAATACATCAAACTTTTAATTATTATTTTTAATTATTATTTTTAATTATATTTTATTTTAAAGTAGTATTCACGTAACACTAAGAGTAACCAAATAAAAGAAATAAGAAAATCTATAAAATTTATAATATTTAATATTTTATATATAATTGAATCTCATTACTAGTAAGTGGTGGCAAAATTGGTGATCTTCGCTCATCATTAATAATAGAACGGGAGAAGGAGAAAATGTAATGGGAGTAATAGAGTTTATATGAAGAGCAATGATATTTAAACATATTTTTAAACACAAACACAAGTGACCCCCACACTATCTCTCTCTTCATTTAATTTTTCTTATTTTTTTTTACTTTTTCCCTTTTTTTTTTTTGTCTTCCTCTACAAAAACAAACAAACCTCGTACATTCATATTCTCTTTCTTCCATAATTCTTCATTCTTCCTTTTATTTACTTATTTTAATCAAAATTTTAATGAAGTAACTTGAGCAACCTTGTCTCATCACTTGCAAGATAACCTTATCTCCTAACTTGAGTTTCAATTTTGTCTTTGGTTTATTGATGGTTTTTTTTTAGACATTAGTATTGAGAAAAATTGCAATTGTTATTTAGTCTTTTTCATTACAACTCTTTCAAAAAAATTGTATAATTATTGTCATGAACTATTGATATCAAATCTTAAGTTATGTAAAGTTAAGTGTGTTGGAACCAAGATGGTGTAAAGAACAATTCCTTACTAGTTTGGTTGATAACAAAAAAAACTATGCCTCTATTATTTTGACTCTGCTTTTGATATTCACATATTAATATATGACTCTGATAATCATATGTCTGCCTCCAAAAAAAGACAATGCCTCATAACAAAAGTCAACGTATCAGATATCAATCTTGAGAAAATTCAATGCCTCATATAAAAGTCAATACCTCTAACAAAAGTGAAGACATCATATATCAATCTTGAAAAAGTCAACGCATCTAATAAAAAGTCAACACATTTGAAAAAGTCAACACATTTGAAAAAGTCAATGCTTCAAGTGAAGGTCAATGATTCTAGAAGTTGTGTATGTTTTGAAGATGTAAATCTAAAGGATTAGATCAGACTCTGATACATGCAAATGTTGCCTCTGATCCTGATACTAGAAACTACTAGACAAAATTCTCAATCGGTTATTATAGGGGTGACAATAGGCTGAGTCAAGCTAGACTTTGCTAGGTCTGTCAAAAAAATCAAGGCCTAATCCTAACTTGTGATCTGTTATAAGTTTACTTTTTCAGGCTTGAGACATTCCTTGATTGAAGTCTGGTATGACCTGTTAGCCTACTTAAAAAGTCTATTTCGTTTTAACATTTTTGAATAAGTAATCAAAGATATCTTTAAATAGATTAACGAGATAATATGTCAATGAAATTAAGTTCTATTTTGATATTTAATATGACATTTTGAAGAACATGACTTTATACAGATCCTACTTCAATTCTATTTTATGACAATATTGTTAAATATGTCAAAAGCTAAAGAAGATTAATATCTGTAAATACATGTTTTGGGTTAAATACATGTTTTTATTTTGAAAGAATATTTAATAGATACATATTGACAATTGTTATAAGGGATTTCATTGACTAGATCTTGTTATAACCTTTTTTGTAATTGTGACGTTGACTAAAATACATCACTTATAAAAAATAAAAGACTAAAATTAATCAAAATAAAGATAAATGACCAAACCAAATATTAAGTAAAAGATAAATAACTAAAATTATATTTAAACATTATTCTATTATATACTAATAATTGAAGTTAATATTTTTTATAATATAAAAAGAACTATTAAAATATATGCATATAAATTTTTTTTATTGTTGAAATCTTCTTCTTATTATTAATATTATAACAGTTGAACGTGTGTTTTAGATAATCTGTACAATTGTGTAACATATTCCTCGTTTATGTTAAATTTATGTTATGGTCTTTCTTTAAAAATAAGGTTAAATATATGTTTAGTTTCTATTGAATTTTAACTTTTAACTTTAGTATATATAATATAAAATACACTATTTAGTCCTTCTAAATTATTCAATAAGTAATTTTAATTTCTAATTTAAAAAAACATGTTTAATTATTTTTTAACTTTGAAATTTTTGATAAAATTGCTCTGTAAATTTGTTTGAATTTTTTCCATAGTATTAAGATGATATATTTATAAAAATACTTGTTTATTTTTCATTTCAATGATTATTTGGTAATTTTATAATTAATATTATTTTGATTTTGATTTTATTTGACTTTTTGTATTTTTTATTAAAATTATTTTATTGTCAATGATAAATATTTATCTAGAACACATTTCTTTTTATGCTATTTTTCTTACTAATCTATCAAGTTTTTGATATAAAAAGACTAATGCATTCTTTTATTTTTATTTTTAAGGAAGACTAATGTATTTTGAATCAAATAAACTATGTTCATTTTAATGAAAAGACAAATGACATATATATCAAACAAACTATGTTTATGATTAGGAATGATAATTAAATTCAGATTTAGTGGGTATCCGTAAAAATAAAATCCACAATAAAATCATCATAATAAGTATGGACATAAAGATGGGTAATTACCCACAAAATTAAACGAGTGTAGGTGTGGGTACTATAGTACCTACCCGTCCCGTACCCGCACTAATATAAATTATTTACTTATTTATTTATTTATTTATTGTATTATATTATATTAATATTTAATTTAATTAATTGTTTTTTTTTATGTTTTAGCATCTATTGATATCATTGAGATAAACGTATGTAAACTTTTTAAGAATTTGATTTTTATGAATAGGCAAATAACTCTGACTTTATAACTAAGAGTTATGTCTTATTAATTGTGACTTTATAATTATACTTGCAAGTTATCAATTTTTTTTATAGATCTCAAATGATACCGTTTTAGGACTTGCAACTTCATAAAATATTATTATGGATGTTTGAATGTGTTTTGTAACGTGTGTTCATTTGAAATGTTGAGTTAGAAAATATTTTAGTTTATATTATTTTATGATTGGATTTAAGATATTTGGATAATTTTTAAATTTAATCACAACAATATCGTTTATTTATCGATCTATTTTAGTTAAAGTGTGAATAATGTGTATGAGTATGGGTACAAACACTTAGGTGCCTAAATGGTAAATGTACGGGTATTAAAGTTGATACCCAAGGGGATACGAACACATGTATGGATATTTTTTTAAACTGTACACTACAAGAAAAGATTTGTATACCTACGGAAAATTAGCCACGGATCGTAATATTAATTGTTATCTACGGAAAAACCGTGTGTATTGTTGTATAAAATAATTTTTTTTAATTAATTACCACGGTAATTCCGTAAGTAAAATAAAAAAATCCGTGGGTAAAGAAAAAAAAATACAATCCTGACTTAAATTTTGCAAAAAAGTTTCGTATTATTTTTACTACAACTTATCCGTAGGTAATGTCTAATTTTTAGAAAAATTTTCTGTTGAGTTTTTTAAAAAAAGGTTTAGGTGAAAACAAAGATAAATCTCTGAACCCTAAGCCCTTCTTCTTGTCCGAACCCGGAAAGATAAATCTTTGAACCCTAAGCCCTTCTTCTTGTCCGAACCCGGTGCTGCATTAGATTAGGGAGCTGGGCTTTTTTCGCTCCTCTTACATTCATTCATTCGAGCTGCTTCGCTCATCTGCATCCCAAAGCGCGCAACCCTCCTTCGCCGTGATGATCGCTATCTCTTAAGGTAAGTTATCTTCCTTTATTATCATGCTGAAATCGAGTAACATTTCGCCGTCGCCGTCACTGAATCGCCGATTCAGTAACATTTCGCCGTCGTCGTCACTGAATCGAATACTTTTCTAATATCTTTTCATTTTCTTAAATCGATTTTTATTGAAATCGAGTCTTACTAAAAAAGCCCCAATTTGTATTGAAAACGCTAACCATTTTCACTGAATGGAGTCTTACTGAAAAAGCCTCAAGTCTTACTGATAAATCTTACATAATGTTGTAGTTAATAGTGTTGTAGTGAAACAAAAACACAATAGAGTACAATGGCTGCTTCTTTCTCGAACCAATCTCTGTTACTTGGTTGCTGTTCATGTTCAATTAGGATAGATATTTATTTACATCATCTAATTCTTATTTATTTTGTTAACATAGATATTTGTTACTTGGCTGCTGAATTCATTGTTTCTAAGCTCACTTAACTCTTGCTTAATCATCTTAATAATACCAACACATTTTACAAATCTAGTTGTTATTTAATAAGGAAATGGACATTGAAGTTTTATTTATTTACATCAAGAGAGTATGAAATATGATAGACTTTTATTGACCTGGTTTTAATACTCACATATGTTGTTTGTTGCAGTCATTCCATTATAATTAGTTAATACTTACCTTTATGATTGGATACCCTGTTATTGGATGTTATTGATGCTTTGCAAGAATGTAAATATTTGACGAAATTGGATACCCTGTTTTGAGTTATTTAATTTCATTTTGATATTTCAATGGGAATGAATGTTAAATCACTGCTACTATGGTGTATTGTGAAAATATATTTGAATTTTTACTGTCTTGTTAACACCTTTATATGGTGTATTGTGACTTCAAGGGATTCTTTCTTGTTAACAAGACTTTCATTTGCTAACAGGAATTTCAATTTTGCAGCTGTTGTTAGGACTTTCATTTGCTAATAGGAATTCCGATTACAAGTCCCATTATATCCCTAATAGTTGGTAGTGAAGACGAAGCACTGCAAGCAAGCCGGTATGTTTCATTCCCTTACTTTCTTTCCCATCATTTTTGGTGCTCAATTAACTAAGTATCACACGAGTCTAGTTCAATTCATAAATAATAAAAAAAAAGTGGTCCAAGCGGTTGAGACACAAAAATGGATAGTTTGCGAGCTGGGGATAATGAACAGTTTGCTATAATGAGACACAAAAATGGTTTAATTTAAAGTTGAAGTTGATAATTGGACTCTGTAGTTTGCTTAGCTGATAATATATCATCTTTTATAATTGGACTTGGTGAGTCATAATCTTTACTTTTACCCCATACCACTAAATATAGTCCAAAAATAATTACAACATCACCAATCACCCTGAAAAAATTATCAAATTCCTAATTAGTTTGACTTTATTTTTTAATATTTTCACTGTAAAAAATTTGTACACTCAAAACAAATTACAACTAACCATATCAAACAGTTATGATTTATCGAACATGTAAATAAAATTTTACATTGTTACTTATTTTGTCTAGACTTGAATTTCATACTTAATTAATTACCTTCCAAGGTAAATTTTCTCAGCCAAAAAGAAGGAACCCATGATAGCTACGATGACCATGCAAAGGGGATTGAAAGTTGTAACAAAAACTGGACCTCTATATCTCATCACTGCTCCTTGAATGTAATAGGCCATTCCTGAACAAACTATACCCTGCATGTGAATTATTTAAAACATTTATTAAAGACATGAAGGGAAAGTAATTAATGATGACCAACCAATCTATTCATTTAACATTGTTGCTCATAAGACATGTGTTGGACACTAATAGTCAAGTGTCCTATTTAAATATTGTTTTATCAATTTAGATTTGTATTGGATTGGACACTTGGCTTACACTTGTGAAGTTGACACAACATAAGACATAAATGGATTCAGTTTACTATACTATACTATTCTATTTGATGTGAATTATCTATTTGATTTGATTTTACTATACTATTCTATTCTATTTTACATTATGTTAGCAGTTCCGGCATCAACATAATAGATCAAGTTCAGGCATTTGACGTCATCCATCTGATGAGGAAGCTTGGAATCATTTTGATGCAAGGTATCCAGACTTTACAAATGAACCAAGAAATGTAAGGCTTGGGTTATGTTCTGATGGCTTCACGCCATACATTCAGACATCTTCATCCCCATATTCTTGTTGGCCTGTTGTTGTGACCCCGTATAATCTCCCGCCCGAAATGTGCATGACTAAACCATTCATGTTTTTGACTTGTCTCATACCTGGACCATCTAACCCAAAAGTAAACTTTGATATGTATTTACAACTGTTAATAGAAGAGCTTCAACAATTGTGGAGTGAATGAGCTTTGACTTATGATATTTCCATGAAACAAAACTTTGTAATGAGGGCAACCTTAATGTGGACAATTAACGATTTTCCTGCTTATGGCATGTTATCTGGATGGAGTACCCAAGGTAAGTTGGCATGTCCGGTGTGTATGGATGGAAATAAGGCTTTTACTTTAAAATACGGTGGAAAAAATTCATGGTTTGATTGTCACCGTCGTTTCTTACCTCATAATCATGCATTTAGAAGAAGTAAAAAAGGGTTCACTAAAAATAGGGTTGTGAAGGATGAACCTCCTCCAATATTGAATGGTGAAGAAGTTTGGGGTTTGGTTCACAATATTCCACATGTGATAGATAATGCACATACTAAATTGTTTGGATATGGAGTTAGCCATAATTGGACTAAACGAAGCATATTTTGGGATCTTTCATACTGGAAAGATAATTTATTAAGGCATAATTTAGATGTCATGCACATAGAAAAAAAATTATTTGATAATGTGTTTAACATTGTCATGAATGTTAAGAACAAGACTAAGGACAATAAAAAAGCACGAATGGACTTGGCCATCATTTGCCAACGTAGCGACCTGGAGTTGGTTCCACATAACAATTGAAAAATGAAAAAACCTAAGGCAAATTATTGTCTTACATCTAGTGAGGCAAAGAAAGTTTGTAAATGGACAAAGGAGCTTAAGATGCCAGATGGGTATGCTTCTAACTTGGCAAGATGTGCAGATGTTAATAGAGGACAAATGAATGGGATGAAAAGCCACAATTGTCATGTATTTATGGAGTGTTTGCTTCCATTTGCATTTAGTTCATTGCCTGACCATGTGTGGAAACCATTAACAGAATTAAGTCAATTCTTTAAGGGCCTGTGCAGCAATACCTTAAGACATGATGAATTGGTCAAATTGGGTGAAAATATTCCATTCATCATATGCAAACTTGAAAGAATCTTTCCACCAGGATTCTTTGATTCAATGGAGCATCTTCCAATTCACCTCCCGTATGAGGCAAAACTTGGTGGTCCAGTTCAATATCGATGGATGTATCCATTTGAAAGGTAATTTATATTCACCTTTAACGGTTTCATTTTTTTTCTAAATATTTCCACTTTTATTAAGTTATTACTCTCACTTTTCCAGAATGATGGGTGATTTTAAGTGCACAGTGAAAAACAAGGCTTGAGTGGAAGGCTCAATATGTATGTCTTTCTTACATCGAGAGACAACATATTTTTGTTTCCACTATTTCAAAACAATCTCTTTGTTTAATAGAAGCCAACATAATGAAGGTGCAAAATTAAATGATGTTGTCACAACAACACTGTCAATTAGCAATCAATTAGGACGTCCTAGTGGGAAGGCCCAAACACATTGGTTGAGTGATGCTGAAAGAAGGTCTGCTCATGTACACATCCTCATCAATTGCAACGAGGTCAAGCCATATATTGAGTAAGTAGTATGTAAGCACACACCCCACATAATTACCAAATACATGTAATAACAATTCTCTCATTATTGACAACGCCTTTTTGCACTCTAATTCCATTCTTGAAGAAGATCCTATATCTCAAACTCGTATACATGGAGAATTCCCAGAATGGTTTTGTGCGTATGTAAGTGCTTTATTGAAGTTTGTTGCAAATAAATTAGAACTTCTGTAAGACCCATAATTTTAAAGTATACTTTATGTATTTTAGTGTATTTTTGTATTGAACTCGGAGGCTTTTTAGACAAAGTTATTAATATTTTGGAGTTATATGACCAAAAAGATATTTTGATGGCGATTAGAATTACTCGTCGATGAATAAATTAAATTAAGTTCGGTGAATCCTTTACGGAGAATTTAATGCCTTATGGGTGAAATGGTAATTTTAATAAATATCTAGATATTTGTTAAAAGTAATTAATATATATAAATATATATGTAGCCTTGTTTTATTGCCAATGGTTTGATCCTAGACGGAACAGAGGAACCAAAGTTCATCCACAATATGATATTGTAGATATCAAGATGAATCGAAAATATGATCTCTATGATCCCTTCATAATTGCACAAAAAGCTAGACAAGTGTATTATGTACCCTATCTTGAAATGCGAACTATATTATGTACCTTATCCTAAAATGTGAACTGATAAGCGTCACTGGTCTGCAATTATCAAAACAAAGCTTATGGGTCATGTAAAGGTGGATGGAGCCGACGAGGACATGCCATATCAAGATGAAGATATGGCACATGTTGAACAATTAACTGAAATTGAAGAAATGGTTGGCTTGCATGATGAAACACATAGCGATGAAGAAGTCAATGTAACGTTTGTTCCAAATATTCCAATTGATAATGATAGTGATATGGATGATGAAGATGGGGATGATTTTTCAATTGACATTTGAATTTTTAGTAAGTATAAATAGTAGTTGATTGTTTGTATAAATCTTCATATTCTACCTTTTGATATATTAGTTTTAGATTCAAGTTCTTTAATGTTGTAGAGTTGATAATCTTGAATTGTGTTTACTATTGTGTGTGCTAATTGTTTTTATTTATGTTATTTTTTATAGATGACTCCAAAAAAAAAGATTAGACTCAAGCTTCCTTTGAAGAAAAATCGCATGATTTTACCACATAAGGTAATTCAAGCAGCTCAGCAGGTACAAGCAACAATTGATCATTTTCCACTAGATGCCAATGCCACTACACCAACCTCACAATATGTGCGACATCCCACCCAACAACATGTTAAGCCTCCTACCCAACAAGCTGCAGTGCTTCCACTCCCACCTAATAAGGTGCATCAATCTGAACCAATTATAGTGATGATGCCCACACCAAATTTTGTCCCAAAAGACAACATTTCCCCGACTGTTGAGTGTTCACCGTCACAACCATTAACATCAGTTGCTTCACGACATACTTCAATTTCCGCTAATCCACCACCTTCAATACCGCTTGATATTGGTAATAAGACTCAAGGGTCAAGATGTGCAGATTCTAGTCATGGGGTTGCGCCTGATGGGAGAACAATGATAGTTTACTGAATGTTTTGTGTGGAAATCGTTTAAGTCAAAAGTATATTAAGAATGGGGAATCTCTTAATATTTCTGTTTGCTTAATGTTTGTTGTGAAAATCGTTTAAGTTAAATGAGTATTAAAAATGGGGAATCTTTTAATATCTGCATTTGCTTAACGATTGTTGTGGATAGAGTCAGTGTGTGCTCATGCATTTCCTTTTTCTTTTAGTAAATCGTGTTGACCCGTGATAGGTGACACCATGGTAACTGTACTGACCCGTGATAGGTGGTACGTTTACGATTTACGTTTTTGGTGAATTGTGCTGACCCGTGATAGGTGGCACCTCGGTAAACAGTACTGGTCTGTGATAGGCGGTACGTTTACGATTCTCGCTTTTTCTTTTAGTAAATCGTGTTGACCCGTGATAGGTGGCACCTCGGTAAACAGTACTGGTCTGTGATAGGCGGTACGTTTACGATTCTCGCTTTTTCTTTTAGTAAATCGTGTTGACCCGTGATAGGTGACACCTCGGTAAACTGTACTGACCCGTGATAGGTGGTACGTTTATGATTTACGCATTTTAGTAAATCGTGCTGACCCGTGATAGGTGGCACCTCGGTAATTGGTACTTTGGCCTGCGATAGGCGGTACAATTATGATTTACGGCCCTTCGAGGAGTGTTTTGGTTTGGAATTCCGAGTCCATGCATTTTGGCATATACGCATTGCATTAGGGTGCTTGGCACGCGAGTCGTGTTTGATTCAAGTTTATGATTGAGTGTTTTGAATTTGAGTTATCCTGGTAAACTGTGTTTGTCCGTGAGAGAGTGCACAGGTGTTTGTCCGTGAGAGACTACACCATGATAAATTGTGTTTGTCCGTGAGAGACTGCACAGGTGTTTGTCCATGAGAGACTGCACTCGTGTTTGTTCGTGAGAAACTGTACGTTTAGGATTTACGCCTCTCGCTAAGGGTTTTGTTTGGAATTGTGTGATAGCATGTTTGATTGTAAAACTATTTCGAAACTCAAGTTGTCGTGGTAAATGTGTTGAAATTGCTAAGTGTTATGTATTGATTATTGTGTGTAAGTGTGATGGATTGTAAGACTATTTCGAAACCCAATTTTTCGTGGTGATCATGTCGGAATTGCTAAGTGTTAAGATGTGGAATTGTGTATGAAGCATATTGAGTTAGTTTATGTGTTTTTGGAAGAATATGCAGGGAAATCGATTTCCCAATCGATTGGATGAGTTACAAGGACTTCCCTAATTTGACATAATCGATTTGCCAATCGATTTTATAATATGTTTTTCAAAACCAATTAAGAAAATCGATTTGGAAATCGATTTGGCCATGCAGGAATTCAGCAAAACTGACAAAAATCGATTTGGAAATCGATTGGCATTAAGTTAGGGGTTGAGCTATGCTGTCAATTGATTGCCCAATCGATTGCCTCGATTGAATTAAGCCCAGAATTCAAATTTCACTAAAAACCTTCAGGAAATTGATTTGGAAATCGATTGGCTTAGTAGAAATTCTTATTTTGAGTTAGATAACAGATTGCTCATTGATTTATCAATGTCTTGGTTAGTTATGTATTACTTGATGGATTGAGAACTTTATTTTGATTTCCTTTTTATTTGGCAAGTGTTACATGAACTTTTAGCATATGGAAAATCCTTTTAAGGTGCATGCTTAGTTGAAAGGTTATTTTGTGCATTTAAAAACTTAAATGTTATGTGTTAACTGTTAATTTCGGTTGGTGACCCTTTACAACTATTGTGGAAATCTGGGCTTTGCCCTCAGATGAGAGCCAGGGCAATCCTACTGGTTCGTACCCTAAGGATGGGAATGTAGATGGGAATGCTTGACTGGAGCTATGTTAGGAGGATCTCACGGGGCGCGTGGAGATCACTCAGGGTGTATAGCTATAGTTTTTTGAAGAATGATCAGATTAGGATGACATAGAGGGAACTTATGTTTTTTTTTTTGTTTACGTTATTTTGAACTGGAAAACTGTACATTTACTAATATTGTCAGCTTGACATGTTATTTTCGGTGGGTTACATGTACCACTTTTTGATGTGTAAATATTTTGGATTCATATTTTGAGAAACTTTTCCGCTGCTTGTAAATTATAATGACTCAATTATTTATCAAAAGGTATTTCCTTATTTGTTTTTCTCTGTTTTATTTTAATCTCTTTTGAAAAAAAATACACCCTCGCTTTGAAAAATCGGGGTGTTGCATTGTGGTATCAGAGCTTTGGTTTGATTTTCTTTGGGGGCTGTGGAACCTTTGGTTATAGATCGTAGGTCAACCTGTAAGTTGGGAGTTGTTATCTGATCATGCGTCGGTTTAGGGGGTTTGGATTGTCAAGTCCAAAATAGTTATTGTGTGTTGATATATTCGAAACTTAGTTTTGGAATTATTCGAAGTGGTGTTAACACTTCTTCTTGATGTTGGTTTTTTCGGAAACACTACCTCCAAGAGAGAACGACGTTGCAAGGATGAACGTCAATAGGGATGATCAAATGGTTGGAGCTACAAATAACATGGAGGTTTTGTTGTTGCACGAACTGTTACAAAGACTCTGCGGGATCTGGAGAAGAGGAAAAGAGAGATCTATGCTCTTAAGATTAAGAGGGTTAGAATATTTCCGTCGTTACCATCCTCCAAAGTTCAAGGGGGATGAGGACTCAGGAAAAGAGTTACTAGTGGATTCAAGAAGTGGAAAAGATCTTCGAGATGACGAATTGTCAGGCAGAGTTGAAGCAAATCATGACGGCATGGAATTTATAAAATGGTTCCAAGGACACATAAGCTATGTGTTGATGTAAACTCGAAGATGATGAGTATGGATGGATTAACATTAGACTAATAAGGGATTTCAAGTAAAGATCTAAGTTAAGGACTTTTGTTAAGAAAAGTATTAGATGTTTTCCTGGTAGATTTCAGGATGAACTGGATGAAGTTTGACAACCGTCAAAGAGATGTGATCATCATGGAATTGTTGAGAAGATGAGGCTTCCATTTGGGATAACATTTGGTGCTTAGGTGTCAATGAAAGAGACTGGTATTGAAGTTAAGGGAGCGTTGCACATTAGGAGTGAATACTCCTTTGGATAAATAAAATACGCTTTGAGGAATTGTCGATACCTTGAGGGGAAAAGTCTAGCATTCGAGTTAGACTAGATTCGCAACTTGGATTATTAAGTATGAATCTCATAACGAGTGTAGGAGTGAGACCATGTATTTAGTTGATAAGTGACAAATCTCCTGGTGGTTTAGGAGATAGTAAGTATGGATAGTGATATTGGATGAAACTATAGACACGTAAATGTGAATTTTGAGCGATGTTCGGCAAAACATAATGTGTTAGGCCTTGATGTATTGAACTCTATGTTACCATTAAGTGGAATTTGAAGTATCGAGTACGAGAATACTTTGAGATGGCGGTAATATAAGTTTTGAGAGTCTATTAAAGGATGGGAATTACTAAGAGGATGCTAATATTTTGATAGGTCAGAAGGATTATTCGAGATTTGATTTTGGACCCTAAGTTGGTTGATTTTTTTAGTTGATGATTTAAAATCCGCAAGGTTGGATGAAGGACCAATTGATGTTTAAGACCTTCATAATCGAAGGGGTTGAGGCGGGCAAGTGATAAATAATTCATGTTAAGAATGGAAGTGTTTGGAGATTTTGAGGATCAAATTTTAGAATCTTATTCAATGATAGAAAGTTAAAAAGAAGAAATGTAACAACTGATTTATGGTTTAGTTGTTGGTCTTGGGAAGTCAAGCGTGAAGATTTGAAATGATCATTTCAGTAACTGGATGGACGAAGAAAGGTATGTGGGTTTTTGAGATATTGTACTGAAAAATTTATGAGGATGAAGTTATAGATAATTAGTTCTTAGGAAATGCTTATGGGGAACGTTTGAGAAATAATTCTTTAGGACGTTCGATTGTTAGGATTCTTTCAGTTCGTATCTCGGTGAAGGTTGAGAGGGAATAAGAATCCAGCGAGTGAACCAAATATTGGAAAAGGTACCAAGAAATTTGTGGAGCAGCACATATAGATGTAGCTTATGACAATTAAAGATTGATGAAAGGAATTATCTCACCTATAACTCAGACATTATTATTATAAAGGTATGCCAATGATATAAAGACATTACTTGAGTGCATGTCATGGGGATTGTTATTGTGTTCGTCAATCAAATGAAGTTTGTGTGTCCCAAGTGGTATAGTCTTTGGCTTGTTTTCGAAAATATTTGAGGTAGTTTTGATCACCAAGCATATGTGGGGATGGAATTATTAAATTTATAACTGGAATAACATACCGATAAGAACACTACAGTTTGACGTAGTTGTACGACTTAAGAAAAATCGAGGATTTGTGGACAAGGGAGAAATTTAGGAGTTCTCGGATGTAGTGATTGTTCTGTGCTCAGTGTGTTGGGGTCATTCTAAGTGTTTCAGTTTGGTACCAAATGGATGTTTCGTACCAAGTAGATGCCAATGAGACTACGTGACATAGGTATGGGATATTTTACTTCGTCGACAGGATCAAAGTTATAGGAAAATAAGGGAAAATCAATGGACTTTGAGAAGATTGGTGACTGATTTTGTAAGTTGCAAGGAGCGCTATTACAATTCGGCTAAGATAGTCTAAGCCAGTATCACGGTTGTTGGTTATTTATTGACAAATTGAGGGACTGATCATCCTTAATCTCTTGTTGATAGTAGACAAAATCATGTTGAATGGAACGGACAAGCCTTACCGACTATGGATGTTTAAGCGATTGAGGACCAAGGATGTTTCGTTGGTCAAGGTGATTTGGAACCCAATTACTGGAGATGCGACTTGGGAACTGGAGAGTAAGATGAGAGAACAACACCCAGAGTTATTTATCGACGCATAGTTTCGAGGACGAAACTAATTTTAGGGGGGTAGTAATGTAAGACCCATAATTTTAAAGTATACTTTATGTATTTTAGTGTATTTTGGTATTGAACTCGGAGGCTTTTTAGCCAAAGTTATTAATATTTTGGAGTTATATGACCAAAAAGATATTTTGATGCCGATTAGAATTACTCGTCGATGAATAAATTAAATTAACTGCGGTGAATCTTTTACGAAGAATTTAATGCGTTATGGGTGAAATGGTAA
>NC_021165.2:45077774-45078279 GCF_000331145.2 Cicer arietinum
AGGTGTTTGTCCATGAGAGACTGCACTCGTGTTCGTACGTGAGAAACTGTACGTTTAGGATTTACGCCTCTCGCTAAGGGTTTTGTTTGGAATTGTGTGATAGCATGTTTGATTGTAAAACTATTTCGAAACTCAAGTTGTCGTGGTAAATGTGTTGAAATTGCTAAGTGTTATGTATTGATTATTCTGTGTAAGTGTGATGGATTGTAAGACTATTTCGAAACCCAATTTTTCGTGGTGATCGTGTGGGAATTGCTACGTGTTAAGATGTGGAATTGTGTATGAATGATATTGAGTTAGTTTATGTGTTTTTGGAAGAATATGCAGGGAAATCGATTTCCCAATCGATTGGATGAGTTACAGGGACTTCCCTAATGTGACATAATCGATTTGCCAATCGATTTTATAATATGTTTTTCAAAACCAATTAAGAAAATCGATTTGGAAATCGATTTGGCCATGCAGGAATTCAGCAAAAATCGATTTGGAAATCGATTGGCATTAA